>NW_009708429.1:2131-19234 GCF_000703405.1 Apaloderma vittatum | reverse complement strand
TTCCCTACAGCACGCTGGTCACAGTGCTGCTACCTACTTACATTTAGGAGTATTGAGTTATAATCTTTTTAGGGAGGCAATCTACAATTTATACCAAACCGTATTTATTAAGCATAGGTGATGACTGCATTCTGCACAACCTGTAGATGGAAACAACAGAATGGCTGTGGGTACAGTATCTCCACACGTGCCTAAACCCAACAGCGTCCAGCGTGTCTACCTACATTGCAAAGTGCAGCCCTGTTTTGCTAAAGCCTAGAACAAGAAAATGGAAGAGCAGAGCCGGTGCTGAAGTGGCACAGATTCTGTTGAGGAAAAGTGAGAAAAGAGCAGGGTCGGCAGCTGCGAGAGGAGACGTGGGTACCTACAAAGAATAAGGGCAGCAGCTGTGTCATTGTCTTCTTGTAGAAGCTAGTTAGACACTTGACAACTCTGAACCAGTTTTTTTACTGGTTTAATGACTTTTTTTCTTTAACTCAGCTTGCCCAGAAAATGGCTAAATCTATACAGGCTAATGCAGAAAATCTACTGCAAAGACTTCCCTCTAGAAACACTCATCAGATGCTTTGGAGGAGCAGGCAGCACCAAACCCCGCTGGTTTCCATGAGTCTTGGGGAATCCACGAGGCCCAGTTCAAAGCCAACCTGCATCTCACACATGCATTCAGCACAGCTGCCTTCATCAGCCAGAAACTCACTCCTGAACCTCACTCTGAATATTTACTGCTACTAAATTTAATGACTGCAATCCAACACTTGGCTTTTAGTGATATGCTGTTTGCCTGTCACTTGCCAAAACAGTGGCTCCCTCCCACTTTCCTACAATAAAACAATCCAAACTGTTGCTGCTGACAATAGAGCTAATATTTACAGTTAATTACTGAAAATATTTTAAAGTTTTAAGACCCTTCAGTGAAAGATGACAATTATGGATAAACATACTAGATGCAACTTGCCATAGATAGAATTCTCAGGAGAGCAGGTATCTAAAGATATTTAAATCATTCTGTAAAACATGTATGCGTTGCACATGCAGGAGCACTTTTAAAATAGCTGATATGATGATTTCTGCCTCATGCAGGAGGAAATGGATACATCAGAGTGAAGCTGTATTTCTCTTCAACCCTCCACAGGCGCCAAGGCTGATGTTGGGTGATTTATCATCCTACACACTTGCTAAAACTCCTTCAGAAGACTGTAGCAGTGTGTGCTCAAGTTAGGCTGGCCACACTTTCTCTTTTCTTTAGGCTTTAGAAATGAAAAATGTCTTTTTCAACAGTACCTTTCAGGGAAGAAAGATGTACAGGGTTCAATAGGTTTTAATCGAGAGTGAATTTGGATTCTCATTTTTGCTCTCTTTTCCATGAGGGAAGGAAAGCATCAAAACATGCTTTGTGCTTTACACCAAACATAGTTTATTTTTTATTATAGATAATATTATCTCCAAAGTTCCATCATATTTTTCAAAGTTTCCATATTTTTTGGTACATTTTTGTTATCTGTAGTAACAGTTCAAAAGGACAAAACTCTGTCCTACTTCTGCCTGTCACCCTTGCATGGAAGCACATGTCCTATTTGGCTTTAAAGGAACTTGTGGAGGCTGCTAGAGGGGAAGCTCTTAAACAAAACACATTTCTATCCAGAGAAAAAGGAGCACACCACTGCTGTTACACAAGTCACTTCCTTGCTTTCCAACCACTGTTGCTGCAACATCCCTGAAAAGTCAGATGTGTGGGGCCCCACTCACCCTCCTTGAGCAAGAGAGCTCGAAATGCAGATCTATTCCAGTGCATATTCCATTGCTTGAATTGCAGACATATTTCTAAGCTGGATGCTAAACAAGGGCCTCGTGTTCTCTACACCCAGGGAGGTGAGAAGAGAAAATCCCTTCCCAGCCCTCCAACAAGCCTTGGAAGAAGCTGCAAGGCTGAGATTTTGCTTCCAGGCCTTTAAGTAGGTTACTGCCACCAAAGGGAGCAAGAGCCTGTAAATTAACCTGTGTGTTAATCTTGTCTCTGCCCACCTGCAGGACAAAGCCTGCAACTCCAGAATAAATGGGAAGGGACTCACTGGAGAGCTGCATCAGCAGCAGAACCATCTCCAAGCTTTCCAAGCTGAATCAAGCTCGGCAAGAACAGGTAAACTCCCAGGCAATGAGTTCATGCCTTCGGATTTTCTCCTAGACTCAGAGGATGCTGTAAAAGGCAGGCTAACGTTTTCCCTATGCTTGCTGAAATTTAAAAGCTGAGGCTCAGGAAAAACAAGACACGTGCCAGCTTGAGAGTACGAATTCAGAATCCTGCATGTGTTCCTTCTGAAAAGCAAGGAGATTTGGGGGGCTGGATTTTACTAATATGCATGTCTCTTTTATGGAGGTGTTAAGGGCGACTAATTAGAGTGCTGCAAAAATAGTGCTATCCAACTTATTCAGTGTTCCCCTACACCACCACACGTTAGCAGGTTTAACACCAGAGACTGTTCACCGATAAATCCCTTCCGTAATGTGATGTCAACAGCAAATTGCATTAGAGTGAACATCAGACAGAAAACAATAACACGAGTGATTTTCCTCACATTTGTGAGCAGCTTCGGTCTGTAAATACCTCCTTTCCTACCGCAATCCAATAAACATCTCTTAAGATGGAAGCAGACAGCAGGTGAAAACTCATCTCTCGTTTTGAGGCTGAACCTATTTACAGGAATTCAAAATCTCTACTGTTGTTCCTCTAAATTCTCTTTAATTCTGCAACTATCTTACTTATGCTTTAGGTTTTTTGCTTCAAAGCTGCACAAGCCTGCAGACACTCCAGGCACGTGCGCTCAGCTGTATGTTCCAGGGGTGCCTGTCACAGAAATGCATATGCATGGAATCAAGAACCAAACAGAAGGGAAAAACGTTTTGCTCCATTTTCTGGAATGCCTACAATGAAAATGAAAGAGATAATTTTGGCAGTGTATCCACACTTATGTGGACCATGAATAGCAAATCAACTTGACACATTCTTACTAGTACAAAAGAATATTCATTTAGCAAATGCATTGGTCTCTGGGAACCAGACCCAAATATTAATATTAACCAGACCGAATATTAATTTTGATCAAATTTATTTAGTTTTCCAACACAGCCACTAGCACCTCCATCTCTCTGAGCTGCTCACTCCCCACTGCAGGTTCTTTCACACCACCAAACAGGTTAAAATCTGAAATGCTATTTTATCCAAAGACCAGACTCAGAAAATCAAGGAAACAGAAGGAAAATAGAAAAATGTATATTATTTTGCTCTGTCATTTAGCTTGACATAACTTCAACTTGACTAAGGGTACACTGTCCTGAATGAGAACAAGGACACATTTCAAAATTTAAAACACAAGGATTAAAGCAGTTACTGCTGTAGAATATTTTATGGTAAGAAACACAGAGATCTCAGGAAGGTGATGCCAGTTTCCACACACAGAGCCCAGCCTGGCTCCGCAGATTCCCAGCTTTCACCGTCCATTCCCACATTAGGCAAAGGACACACTCAAACATTCCCACTTGTTGATGGCCACAAATGTTCTCGTTGGTGCTCTACACCCACTGCCCACAACTATTCCTGATCTCAAAACATCACTGCAAGAAATCCCTTCTCCTGTGCAAGAGGCACTTCCTCCAGCTATTCAGAATGCTGTGGGAGCCTCTCCTACCCACCCTTCAGGACATCTCACTTGTCTCTCCAGATCTGGTACAGAAGACTTGACAGGTAGCAGTGGGAGATGACCAGTCTGTGGCACAATCCACCAGTATTCCAAGAACCAACACACTGCTCTGAGCTCTTTCAACTCCAAAGGATAAAAGTGATTTGTATTTTTCTGTCCACATATCCAGTAAAAGAGTTCCTAAACCCAAGGGATGCTGAGGAAATGAACTCTCCTGAACTGCTGGAAAGGGTCATAACTCCCACCATGGGATGGGGAACAAGCATTTCCATGCCCGTGCTGGGAGAAGACCCTATGCCTGTAGCTATCTCAGCATCACGTAGCCCCTCCACAGCACTGTCAGCTTCTCAAAGTGCAGATCTAAAACTACCAGCAACATCAAATCCACTAATTCTTTACAGAGAGCAAAGCAGGTAGTGGCACTACAGAAGACAGTGACTCTTGGACGTGGTCTTCAAAAGTGGCCTGTGTTAGTCCAGCCATTCTACTGCTGCCACGTAACATCAGTGACTGCTCGCTGACAGAAACTGGGAGTGTGGATCCATGGAGAATCATAGAATTGCCAGGGTTGGAAGAAAAGCTTCTGCAGGTGAATGCTGTGTCAGATGAGCTGCTCAATGTTACCTTTGTTGCTGGCAATAGCCTCGGCAGGCTGCTGAGCCAAACACCACATCTGCAGCAAATCCACGTGCACAACGTCTACCTCACGTGGTGCCTGGCAGGGCGGCCTCTGTGCTCTCCGACACTGGAGGACAGCACTCAAAACGTGAATAACGATTCTTTCGCGTTGACCTCCCACTCTCCTAAATCTCACATGGTTGGGACCTACCTTATAATGCTTAACAAAATACAACAAAGCTAAATCACAGCCAGCAGGCAAGTGACAAGCAATTAACTTAGGCAAAACTCTACAGCTGTAGCAGTTACGGCACAAAACAGGACAGCAAGCTGGTGAGGACGGCCAAGGGCACCCATGCTCTGCAGCTCGGCAGCACCACGCTGCCAGACCGGCAAACTCAGAGCAGCGGGAGCTGTGGAGACACAGACCCAGCACCTTGCGCCAGGTCACAGGAAAAGCAGAGACCAAATCAGGTCTCCTGCAGCGTCGTCCCCACCTCACCCTGCCTCTGGAGCTTCATTTACAGGGAAATGAAGCTCTTTAAACAGATTGCTTTGTGTTCGTGGCTAACAGGACAGAAGACACCCATTAAGTAGATGAGCCTGATTTGAGCAGGTTTCTGCAGGAAAGCGGCTCTCCACAGAAATACAGGAAGACGATCAAAGGCTCGCTCCTCACTTGTTCTTTCAGGAATTCAGTACAGTTTGAAACGTTACTGCTATGGGAAAACATTACCAGACACGCACACACCTCTAATATTCACTTGTATTCATTGAGCTATTTTTTACATGTACAATCGAGGCTTTTTAAGTGAAAATACAGGGCCTGACCATAAACAATACTCAGCATTTTAGGGCACTGGTCTCCAAGCAGGAGCATGTCCCTCAGAAATACCAGATGTGACACTAAGGAAGAGAAACAAAGCTCACACGTGTGCTTCCCAGCTCTGCCAGGGCTGCTGGCTTATCCTCGTCTCCAAGTGGGAAGCAAGGTGAAGCAGCAGCACAGCGGGGTGACAGAAAAGCAGCCAAGGCAGAAAGAGGGGGAGCATCGTGTTTTCTGAGTGCTCGGAGGTGTCAGAGTCAGGGCAGGGATCACGGGGTTGGGTTGCTGACTTCACACCTCAGCAGCTTCTAACTACTGTCTGTCTGGTTTTGATCCAGATGGAGGTTATAAACATTTCCCAGCTAATTCCTCGCCATCAATAACTTCCAGGCAACAACTCTAAAGGGACACAGTTTTGCCAAAACCAAATAACATAAAGTGACAAAATTCATTCCAAGTCAGAGCATTTCCAGAGTTTCCACAGCATCTCACAAGCTCTGCAGGGTAAAGGCATTTCAGGTTTGGACCAAACTTTTAGTTTAAAAACTAAATTGCTTTGTAGGTTTTACAAACAAGTAGTATGCATAAAATGAGAGTGCGTTTGTCTCAACAGGTATGGGCCCACATTTAACTTACAGACCATTTGCCTAGATCCGAATGGAGCTGTGGGTGGCATTCAAACCAGCACGTTGCTGTGCTCTTCCTCGTGAACGGCAGCAACAAGCACCGGAAAAAAAGCACACCCTGCTCTGATTTCCTGAACTGCAAGTACTTCACCTCCATCAACAGTCAGGACAGAGGAAAGAGTAAAGGCAGCATCAGCTGAAAATAAAATGCAAACCTTGCCATATAAAGTGCCATATAAAGTGACATTGCCCAGAAAATGCCTGATGAGAAAATCCCCCTTGTTTGACAACCTACCTCCTTGGAGAGCTGTGGTGAGCCATGTGCAGCTCAGTGCTCCATCACCAAGGTGATTAGAAACGATAGGGCAGTAGCTTATCTGTAAGGTCCTCAGTTCTTGCCAAGTAGATGCCAAATTGCTATCATCAACAGTCCCTTTTCATGCCTTAAAGCCTTAGAAAGGAAAGACACTTTCCTGAAAGATCAGTTTCTAGTTGGTTTTCTGTCCCAGCACCAAACCCGCTCTGTGTGCAAGCCTGGTTGCTGCCCACACAACCAGGAGTGGACCTCGTGGGAGCAGATTTCCTTTGCAGAACCGCATACGCTCGCCTTTGCCCGTCATTCGCTACATGCAAGTGTCCGCCCAGGCAGGATTTCCCTCATGCCTTAATGCAGCTCTCTGTCTATTTGCCTGCAGCCTGGCAAATTCTGTATGCACGGGACTACAAACTAGACCTTCTCTCACACGTTAAAATATTAGATAAAACCAAACACCGTGTTACAGGGATTCACATCCACACAAGGACGGTGCTTTCAATTCCTGGGGCACCTGTATCACAGTTTGGGGTCACGTCTGACTCTCCCAGCGAAGCATGTAAACTAGTGTGCCAATTCAATTACCCTGGCTTACTGGGATTAGCAGGCAGCAGTCGTCTCTGCAGAGAGACAAAAGTTTCCTGCTTCCCATTTTCTTCTTTTCATGTGCCATTCCCAGTTCAGGCAGCAGCGTGCACATCCCTTGAACTGGGAGGATTAAGGGTGCAAAGAGGTGCTGATGCAGTCTGGGGTTCACCTGTGTGGGGTGAAAGTTTCCCCGAAGGGGGGACTGTCCTTCCCCGCAGATGCCGTGCTGACTCCCAACATTCTGAAGCAGGAGCTGATGGTGTTATCCTTCACAGGGCTCCGTGTGTACCCTACAGAGAGCAAGTCTCAGCCCATGCAGTTTGATGTGCTAAATCAGGGGCCTTGCCTGAGGTTTCAGCTGATAATCAAAAAATCTATGGGGCTGCTGTGTAGCATCGCTCACTAGAAGAAAGCAACAGCAGCCTGGGAAAACATACCTGGGGAGCTCAGCCTCGTGCTGCAGTCTGGCAAAGTTCGGATTGTTGCTAAAACATTTGTGCTCTGCTTCAGAAACAGTGCACTAACCAACTGAAGTCTTGTGAACATGGCTTATTCATCCATATTTTCCTGCATATAAATTTGACAGGCAGAAACATTTATTCTGTCAGAGCACTAAAAGCCCTCGATGTTCCGTACCGATCTCTGGCACTGTAATTCTGCTCCCCCCTCCCGAGGTGACACTCTCCCTTTCCAGTAAGGACCCTTCGGCAGAACGATGCAGGCATCTCCCGGGTTTCCTGGAAACCTGCCTCCAGCAGCACGACATGTATCCTCACAATCATGTGCTCCATTAGCTGTTCTCAGCCACAATAAAAAATGTCCTGTACCTACCCGCTGGCTTTTAGAGACTGTAGCTGTGGCCATCTATGGAAATTCTGGGCACTTCTCACCTAGCCAGCCGCAGAAGGAGCTTGTGGGGAGGAGGATTTTCACGGTGCTAGAGAAAAGCAAACACTGGGCAGGGTGTGTGTGTGAAGAGTTGCGGTTGTTGAATATGTCAAGAAAGTAATGTTTGGATTGAGGAAAGCCAAACAGCTGTAGCAGAGCTCTGCCAGGAAAGGATGGCTCTGTTATCCAGTTTGTGTCTTCTTTAAACCTGCCCTGCACCACGGCCAGGTCTGGGTCAGCTGCTCTCCTGCGTGGGCCAGCTCCCTCAGCCCTGTGGGCTGGCAGGGTTCAGCCCCCGAGCAGCTCTGCTGTCCTGCCTCCATCTGCTGGCACAGAGTCCTCCTCACCAGCCGCGCTCACTGCCTGGGAACTTCGCCTCAGTTCTGCTGCGGTTTGTTTAAGCTCTTCAGCCCAGCCCCACCATAGCCTCCTGTCCCGAGCGGTGCCGCCAAGAGTTACAGCTTCAGGGTTTTCAGTAAAGCCTCAAGAAATATAAAAATAAACATTCTGACTGTAGGTTTATAAGTGGAGAAATAAAACAGTTTTTATTTTTCCCCTTACATTTGATCAAAATTAGCGTGAGTTTATAACTTGTTTCACCTCAAAAATATGTACCTTTGCACATATTTGGTGACATTAACAACTGCAAAGCTGGAAACTAGCTAAAACCTCTGTTGATGCTCCAAGATTTTCTCATCTACGGTGTTAAATATTTTCAGTTGCAAACCCCAAGTGTTTCAACAGGCTCATTCCAAACATCAGATATCCAATAATTCACACTGGAAGAGCTGAGGATGATAAAGGATGCCAGATTAGCGAGGCTGGAAGTTAAAAGTTGGAAAATACTTTCTGCTTTTACCCTTTTGTGTTATTGCAGAACAAAAAGAAACTTCGAAGCACTGCAGCCTACTGGCATGCAAAGCCAAAGTCTCTTTTGTGGTGGGATTTCATGGCTCAGCGTGGAGGTGCTGCACTAATGGCACATAGGACCAGTACCCAAGGGCAGGACACACGCTGATGCAACATAACATATAACACACCATATAATGTACTTTCCTCCATCGATTTTTCTTTATTCCAAACCTCCAAGCTGAGTCTGACTACAGCATTTGAGGCAGGTGCTGTATGCCTCTGGGAAGCAATCAAGGACACACATAGCTTATTTTAATTTAATCAGTGCTATCCACTCCTAAGACCAGGTATGAGATCCCTCTGCCTCACTGCCAGGAGTCGTACTTACAGGGAAACAAGCAGGAAACAAAGGGAGAGGCAAGGGAAGAAATTTGGAGTCAGCAAGTGCTAAAGAAATTTTGACTGAAAGATGGGGGAGTGGGAAAGGGAAGCAATCGCAAGTCCATAAACCTCAGCCACCCCTAAGCAAACCCCACACCCCTGCGAGCTCTGGCACAGGGTTGCTGAGGACGCAGGGTGCAGGCAGCTCTGTGTGCCAGCCATCGCAGCACCCTAGCCATGTGGCTGGGAATTTTGGTTTCTGTGAGGCTGAGCAGCCCCTAGGCACCTCTCTGCACTTCAGAAAAACCAAAGCTTTTCACACTAAGTGGCATATTCTGACAAACACTTACTGGTCATCACAGTTTTTCCAAATTGCTTCTGATGGAGTGGTGACATCAAACGGCTTTGTTGCCGAGTGCTGTCCTGGACACTCATTACACAAAGACAGCTCCCCTGAACACACTGCCTGTCAAACCCTCATCACGTACCTGGCCTGCCAGCCTGTGTCAGAGGATGATCAGAAAAGACTAGGGAGAGAAAAGAAGATGTCAGTGCTGTGTATGGGCTCTTGGGCACAGCCAGGAGAAAGCAAATCAGCTGTTTCTTCTTCCATTCACTCAAGCATCTTCAGGGTCAGGGCTCTGGCCAGGGGCAAGGATGCCCACCTTGCTCTAAAAGGAAAACGGGTAGGGACCCGAGATCCTCTCACTATTAGCAAAATACCCGGGGCATAGGGCTGTACGGTCAGACTTTAGGACACGCACATTTGATCACAACAGTAGGAGGCTGTCAAATTTCTTTGAGGAGCAGAAGCAAGAGAAGGGCAACTTTCAAAGCTTTTCTTTCTGCCAAACCTGAAGAGATTTTTGAGGGATAAAGGCAAGTCTGTTGCTCCTCCCTGATGAATTTCAAAGACCTATTGAGAATAAAGCTGTAAACAGCTTACAAGAAGTTGTTTGGAATGGTACGCACTGGGAAAACTAAATACGAGGGCAGCTCCCCTACCCAAATCTATCATCTCTGTTCCACAGCTGTAGATCTAGGGCTAAACAGGATCGATTCCTTGAAACACTGCTGAGCCACTGTTTCTCCTTTTGAGCAGAGAAATGAATCATTCTAGCATAGGGAACTGAAAGGGCACAATCAGAATCTTAGGAGCTCAGGTCAGTCAATTATTCCTATGAAGACCAACAAGTTAAGCAACATTGAGTGGTTTCCTGGTAATTAAAACACTTGAAAATACAACTGGTCAGAGACAAAACCTGATGCTTTTGTACAATAAACCTATTTCAAAGCAAGCATTCCTTCAAAACCAAGTCTAGAAATTGGTCACTATAAAAATGGCACGCCTGACATTTTAAGCAAAGTGAATTGCTGCTCTTAGCTCTTGCAAAATTAAACAACGGTTCCAGGCTCCTCTTGTTAGTTTAAGTTTGGGTGGTCTTGGATCAAAATACAGTCCCTAACATTCAACAGGCTCAGATTCCCAGCTGAAAGTGGGGTGGCTTTCTGCTGGCACAGTCAGGGTAAGAGAGCTGGGGCATGTAGCTTTAAGGCCAACCAGATTCAGTTACTGGCAGATATTTAAGTTACATTTTGTTTTCACTTGGAGGGTGTTGTGCAGGTATAGAGAAAAGAAAGAAAAAACATAGCTAATCCCTTATTTCTCAATTTTCCTCTTCTACTGGAATTGAATTTGCCCACAAATGAGAGTGTAACCATCCCCACTACATGCTAACGCGGAGGTACAGAAAAGCAGTCAAAACAAGAAATTCCCCCTGCTTTAGCAATCTGCTAATCTGAACGTTTCCATGACAAACATGGAAATGGCTGATTCTAGCCACAAATTTGGTCATGATTGGCTGCAGACTGTAAAAATGCATGAAAAATCTCTATTTCTGCAGCTATTTGAAACCAGAGATGCATTTGTGCGTGCATTATCTGCTGGCTGGCCCTCTGTCTTTTGCTGTGGTTTTGGTTTTTTTCTGTTTGTAACTCATTTACTGCTTTATTGCTTATGTTTGCTGGAGGATATACAAGCAGCTTGAAATTCTCAAGTCCGTCTCAATCTTGTATCTAAGCACTAACTACTCACATACTAAGAAAGCTCTCCTCACAGCTTTGTTGGTGTTTGGTCTGTACCAAGCTCTCAGTATTTCTTCCTGTTCTCAGTACCCCCAAATATCTTTAGAGTTTTTAAAGTGGCAGTAATCCCAGAGCCAGAGTGTATATGAAGTTGGAAGGGACCTCAGAAGATTGTCCTGTCCAATCCCCTCCTCGAGACAGGGTTGCTTAGGATGGTGGCAAGTTGAGTTGTAAGTATCTTCAAGGATGGAGATTCCACAGTCCCTCTGGGCAGCCTGTTCCAGTGTTCGGTCACTCTGACGGTAAGGTTTTCTTTTCCTTATATTTAAGTGGAATTTCTCATATTTCAACTCGTGCCCATTGCCCTCTAACTTGTGCCCATTGAGAAGAGCTTGGTTCCACCACCTCTACTCCCCCTCATCAGGTATTTCTACACTCTCATAAGATCCCACTGAACCTACCCTGTTGCAGGTTGGACAGTCCCAGCTCCCTCAGCCTCTCCCTTCGTGCCAGATGTTCAAATCACCTAACATTCCTCATGGCCCCTCAGTGAAGGTGTCCAGTAAGTCTCCATCTCTGCTGTACTGGGGAGCCCAGGACCAGGCATGGCACCGGATGTCGCACCAGTGCTGGGTGGAGAAGCATCACCTCCCTTGACCCGCTGGAGATGCTCTAGCACAGCCCAGGAGGCTGCAGGGACATACTGTGGGCTCATGGTCAGCTTGTCCCCCAGGATCTCAGTCAGGCTCCACCAGGACCCCGGCAATGCTGCCCTGAGGTACAACCAAAGCAAATATGGTAGAAATAGGTATCATCTTTTGCTAGGCCAGCTCAGAATGCTGGAAAAGGCAGACAGGAAGAATCCCAAGAGTGAATAAAGTTAAAGCGCTGTTGAGGAGATCAGAGGAAAGAAATTCTGATGAAATATACAAATAATTTGTGGAAATGCCCTGAGCCACCACTGAATCAAACAGCACAAACCTCATAGACCATCCGGGGACGCTCCAACAAAACAGGGAAAGCTTCTGCAGCTTTACCGATAGGACTGCAGATCTAAAAAGTAGAAATTTTTATCCTGCAGGGCAGGGCACATGGTTCATAGCCTGCCTTGTCAGAATGCTCCGTTATACTGGGCTAAGTATTCACATTCAAGCCAAATGAATAATATCCTCCTTTACAAACCCACAACACCATCCACTCCCAGAGAAAAGGTCTCGCACCTGATGGACCACTGCTCTCAATTTTAAGGCAATTTCTGTGCTACTCCTGCCTTTATTGATTCAGGCTCTCCGTTTTGATTAAAACATGGAATTAAATCTTGTACTTTTGAACAGTGCTACAATACATCCTCCAGCATTGCTGCTGGCAGCCGAAATAACCAAACCAGCCACAAAGTCCCAGTCAGGAGGGAGGCGTGGAGGGAGGCAGCTCAAACAGAGCTGTGTCCTGCCCTGAAGATGGAAGTGTTCAACACATGTCACTTGAGCCAGGATCATCATGTGCTCACAGATATTAACCCATCTCTAGAAACTCCTCACTTTAGACTGAGGTGTTTATTATACTTAGTCTTAAAAGAGTATACATGCACGGTTATTGCTTTTAGTTTGTTACATCAAAGATACATATCTTCGCATACATGTTGCTCAGCTAGAAAAGGCTGTACAAATTGCCTTCAAACTACTTGGAAGTGCACATATTTACCAAGAAGATGGTATATTTACAGAGGTGTGCATCTAGCCCTGTTATAACTATTTCTGCAAGCCCTTGTTTTAGCAGCAGTATTTAACTCCTACATAAATCCTGAAATATTTGAATAAACACATAGGAAAGTACAATAAATAATAAATAAGATAGCAAGTGATAATCTAATAATAAAGTAGATAATAAACACTCAATAAAAGATTGATGCAACTATATCAAACAGAGCAGTTATACCTGGGCATCATTAGCCAGGTGACCTCTGGCAGGGAAGGCGACCCCACAGCTGGCTGCACCAACAAGCCTGCAGCCAGCACTGAGACAACTGATCCTTCCTCTCTGCTCAGCACTCATCTGAGCACATCCAGAGGGCTGGGCACAGTTTTGAGCTCTCCAGGACAAGACACACATGGATAGAGTGTGGTCCAGCAGAGGCCCCCAGGGTGGTCAGGGGCTGGAGGAGATGCTGAGGGAACAGGCGGGAAACACTACGGAATCCATCATGTAGTGGTGTCGGACTTCTGAGGACAATTTATCTCACAAAGAACAATTTCAGATTGTGTTCAAGCCCAGCACATACCAGTGTTTCATTACTGATGAGATGAAGCACTCACAGTCAGTGTAAAACACACCGAGCAGCCCAGAGGCAGGTGTAGCAAACATCCTCTGCCACCCCCCTTTGGAGATCTGGGGGATGCTCTGGGCATCGGTCGAGAGGACCATCTGCAACTGGCTGAAGTCAGCTGAAACCAGCAGCATTGTTCAATAATATTCTTTCTTGCCAGGTAAATAGTGACTAAAAGGTGTGAAATCCTGTACTGGCTTTGAAAATAGCCAAGAAAATTAAAGGAATTTCTTCCAACTTGCTCTCTCCAACTGGGTGCCCTACTAACCAGCAACACCACCCGGATAACGCGTCAGAGCCAAGAGAAGATAACTCTGGGAACACAAGTTTTGATAAATATAGCTGAACAACCACTGCCAGCAGGCATCAGCAAGATTGAATCCCACTGTTAATGTTCAAATGTGTGACCAGATGCTGGATTTTCACTGCTTGTGAACTCCAACAAAAAGCAATTACTTCCATCCACTAGAGACCTGATCCAATCACAAGACGGCAAAGTAGTAGAGAGCAGATACCTTCAGCCAAAAAACATCAATGTTTAGTGAAACATTAGATCCAGCTCCCAGGTTTCTGGCAGGTGAGTAAGACGCCCCGTGGTGTCACAGCAGCCACCGTGCCCCACGCACCGTGTTCAGCTCTCGTGTGCTTCACAGCCCCTAAACACGACTCTCACGGCTTCAGGTGTGACTCAGTGCTTCGACAATTAAACAGTTATGTTTTCTTTGTAAGTAATACCCCACACATCCCAGACAAGTGTGCAATTACGTCTGCATTGTAATAACAAAGGAAGCAAATGGTAAGCCAGGTACACACACTCGGATGTAAAATATTACTCTATCCTTCCTGTCTTGTACCAGGAACACGGAATTTTACACCTGCTTACAAATTTGCCACAATCAAATGCCCAGCACAGCCCTTCTCCTTCTCTCTTTAGAGGGTTTACTTGATTTTTGATACTTCCTAAGACAACAGAAAATCCATACCAACTTGCAATTGGAAAGCGTGTATGTATGTGTGTGTGTGTATATACATATATATGAACTGAGCAACAGAACCAGTGGAAATAGAGACCTACCCCAGGAATACGGAGAGACAGTTAAATGCAGAGATTTTCTGGCAGGGAATATTTCCAAATAGCAGAAAGACTTGCAGAAGTTACAGAGTAATAAGTCATACAGGACTTATTCTGGTATGGACATGCCCCTGACAGTGCTTTTAACTTTCTGCTCAGCAGCACTCTGGAATTTTTTAATTAACCCTGAAATAAATTGAACAAAGCTCAAGCAAACACTACACAAATCAGACCTCCTGCAAAATCAGCATTTCACAGACAATATTTATGGATTTAAGGATTAAAATCCCTTAGATTGCTGCTTACTTTCTCATTTTTCACGAGCTTCTCCTCCTCTCCTTCTTTATGAAAATATCCTAATTTTTTCCCCCTCTTGACAATCTTTATAAAACACACATCATTAGTACAACACACTTGCTCTTAGATTACTGAATATGCAACACTGACTCTAACAATACTTTCTGAGAAAGAAACCACAGGGTATTGGGAAGAATTTGCTGTGTATCTACATTTTATTCCCTCCTCAAAGGGTTTATAAAGCACGGGATTTGGAAATAAACAGGTCTCTCTTGCAAGTGCTCTGCATATGGAGCTACTGAGTTTCTCCCCCTCAGACATGCCTGTACGAAGGATTACATACAGTATTTCAGATGCTTTTCACCCCCCAAGCCCCTCCACAGCAATCTCCTCATGCCCACACGTTTCCTCCACCACTTCGCATCCCACTCTCCTCTGAAAATTGCACCTCACATAAACATTGCTGGGTTACCTGCAAGTGGCACATGTTCATACTCTCCTCCCTTCCTAATATAAATTTCTCTCCTAGCAAATATAAAGAAGGGACAGGAAAAGCAAAACAGGTCTTACCTTTTGATGGTCTTCTTTGTTTCGTTTGTAGAGAAGAGAACGTACCCATTACAGCACCCATTGCAAAAAGCTACTTGTGAGTTTTTGGGGAGGATTTATCTTGGCTGGTGGTTTGGTTGTTTTTTTTTTTTTAATTGTTCTTCTCACCCCACCCTCCCACCGCCAGTGAACAAAATCTATGTGGAATGCCCCCAAGAACAAAACAAAACAGAGGAAGTCAAGAGAAGAAAGAAAAGAAGAAAGGAGGAGGGAAAAAGCAAAGCACTGCAGCTCAGCGTTCAGCAAGCGTTAAGCTTTGAGGGTTTTTTTTTTTTTTTTAAGTCAACACACATGCACTGACTCACAGCCGGCTGCACTGTTATTATTCAAAACAGCTCCCCATCAAAATTTAAATGCTAGGTAGATTCCCTTAGACCAGAGCTGGCAGCAGATGCATCAAAATATTTACTGGAGCACAGCCACATAAACACACAGGCTAATTCTTCCTCCCGTTCCCTTATGGCTCCAACCAGCAGCCTGTAGGTCTAGTGAGGGAGTATCAGTGCATCTCTTCCAGTGAATATTAAACTGGAGTCCTGGAGACACGCCGAGGGTCTCGGCGGGGAAGCCAAGGCTTTGGGCTGGGTACCAATTCAGAATGAATGGAAATCTTCTGAGTGGGAAACGATAGTGAGCAAAGCATCAAAGCCCCAGCTGCGCGGACTGCATGCTCCTGCTAATTAAGAGTCTGACAGAAAGGTAGGAAGAAGCAATCTCTAACAGTCTTCTCAAGCAGAAAAGTCAGCGGAAAATAAGTAAGTGCAATGGGGGAAACCAGAAAACGTCATCACAACCCTTTTCCTTCACATCCTTTCTCACGCATCAGAAGCACGTGCAAGTCAGTTGTTAGTAACTTATTTTTGTGCAAAGTACGTATACACACATCCTTTTCAATAATACTGAAATGATAAACTGTCGAAACAAAATTCTGCAGACATCCAGTGGCTTGGGGGAGGTAGGACAGTTCCCAAAATTTTGTTCAGTTCTGTCATATTTCAAAAATCCAACTACGCATCTCATTATATTTCCTCAGAAGCTGAAACGATGAGTGCTCAGGTACGGAAAGAGTTAAATACACCCAGGCAGCAGTCAGAACCAGAATTAATTTGCTATTTGCACACAGTGACAGAGATTAGGGCAGCATCTGTGCAAATACTGTATTTGTCTGAAGAAATTCATTCCTACACCAGCAACCAAAGCACCTTGTCTCAACAGATTTCCCCAGCTTTCCTCTAACTTTGCAGTAAAGATCTCAGACACAGACCCCAGAGCCCCCAGGATCAGAGCTGCACAGCATCGCTGTCCCCAGAGGTAAAGCCCAGCTCACGTGCTGCTGGCAATGCTGTCTTCTGCATGCACAGGTGTATTTGAATCCCTAGTAGGTAGCAGCAAAGAGTTTTCATTTAGTTCCAAGTTCCAAAAGGCATTACACAGAATTATTTGGGGTGGGTTCTTTTTTTTCTCTCATGTTACAACTCAAAACACAGCAACTGAACTTGTGAGAAACATCTGAGGTAAGGTCCTGTTTTGATACCAAAGTCCTGAAACGAAACACAGCAGTTTGCAGGGAGGTGCAAAGTGCCCGAGACTTGGGGCACACAGTGCTGCCATTCTCATCATGGGAGGAGCCTGTCCTGGCTTGTGCAATACCCCTGCTGCCCCCCTCCAAATTCCAGCCCCAGGCTGGCCATGGCTGTGCTCTCACAGCTCCTAGGCTAACGTGTTTCCAGCCCCTCAGACTCAGAAGAGGGTCCCTCAGACGAAGGTGATCTTCACAAGGCACTGAAAAGCTGCATGGGATTCATAAGCTCTTTTTTATTTAAATATTTATTTTATGAATATTTTATTTGTGTTTGCACATTAAAATATTAGAGAAGCTACAGCATGCATGTGGGAAAATCATTGCTCTTGGTACCTGTGTACACAACAG
>NW_009708429.1:0-1943 GCF_000703405.1 Apaloderma vittatum | reverse complement strand
ACATCACTACCTGTACTGGGCACAGATGTTATTCCAGAGTCTCCACAGGTCTTGAGAGAGAAGCTGAGCTCCTGCAGCTGAGCTGTCACCCCTGGGTCAGGCCTTCAGCAGTGGGTGAGGGCGGCACTCTTCCTGCCTCCCTGCAGCAGGAGCTCTCAGTGGCACCTCTGGACTCCTCTGTTGGCATCAAGACAGATAAAAGCATCCTAGCACCAAAAGCAATGGCTGCCAGTCGGACGCTGTGCTCCCCTGTTTATGCTCCCAGGCACGATGTCTCCAAGATGTCAAAAACGGAAACCTCCTCAATCAAGGCAAAGCTGTAGCTCGCAGAAGGCAATGAGCTGCAGCTCCTGTCACATCATCCACTCACGAAACCACATGTCAGTAGACACTGGGAAAAAACTTTATATACCCAAGAGCTCCGATGTAAATGGTTGCAAAGTACTACATGGCTTAAGCCCAACTGTTAACCTAACACTGCCCAATTCACCACTAAGCCACGTTTCTACGTCCAAGGACGGTGACTCCACCATTTCTCTGTGCAGCCTGTTCCAGTGCTTGACAACCCCTTGGGTGAAGAAGTTTTTCCCAATATCCAACCTAAACCTTCCCTCCTGCAGCCTGGGGCCATTTCCTCTTGTCTCATTGCTAGTTATGTGGGAGAAGATGCCAGCACCCACCTCACTACAACCTGCATTCAGCAAAAACACCTAGAAAGTAGCTGGCTTCAGGATTCCTCCTGACACCAGCTGGATCCCAGCCACACAGAAAGATCTCGGCCTAGGAGTAATAGATTAGGCTGCCCATATGGTGAGATAACCTAGAAAAAAGTAATTTAGGAAGATAAAATTCCAACCCTGATGCTGCACTGTTTTTTACTTGAAATAGCATGGTATAATGAAGGCAGAGGGCAAATGTGAATATTCAGTTTTCTTTGAAGCTTGAAAGAAAAAGATTTGTCTTGGCTGGAAACCAGTATTGACAGATCCCTATGAAATCACAGGGGTAAACTCTTACATGCATTTTTGTTTCTATGACTCAGATATACACGAATGGGGACAAGAGGAGGGACCATGCCTGTTCCGGTGCAGATGAGCACAGAATCCCAGATCATCAGCTCAAAAGCAGCCGCTTTCTCTCTCAGACAAAAATCAAGACCTCAGAGGAACAGAAGCATAGTAAACACTGATGGATTAGGGTATTTGCCACAGCACGCAGGAATTCTCTTTTCACAGAGATGACCATCCAGATTTATCAACCTAAGAAGTAATTGAGACATATCAAGTGCTAATGGTCATTCTTCTATCCAAGGCGCTGAACAATTTTCAGAGTTATTTCCTTTAGAGGTGAGATAAAAACTGAGCCCTGACTGCGATAATGAAATGCACAGTTCTAGCCACGTGAGTACCTAAGCCAGTATTGAAAATAACTCGGGGAAAGGAGACACTGTATTGTGCTGAACCTGACTGCAGCCCCCAGCATCGATGTTCAGCTCTCCAGAGCCCAGCCACCACTCCCCACAGTGAGAAACCCCACTGCATGGGGCTCTC
The DNA here is from genome assembly GCF_000703405.1 of Apaloderma vittatum. NCBI lineage: Eukaryota > Metazoa > Chordata > Aves > Trogoniformes > Trogonidae > Apaloderma > Apaloderma vittatum. The sequence goes on along the minus strand of NW_009708429.1, from coordinate 393 downwards.
ACTTGGCACGAAGTACACACGGTTCTCAAGCATTGGCTTGCACAGCTGAAGGTACATACCATGTTCATACGACCCGTGCCGTGCCTAAACACACCCGCTTCCCCAGAAGAAATTCACCCAGTTGGAGACTTGTGTGACCGTCCCAGCAGTCGCTGCTGAGGGGGAGAGTCCTCTGCAGGAAAGGGTTGCGAGTGCTTCACACAGGCGAGGGGCAGGCACACGCTGGGCTGCAGCAGCACACCAAAATCACCCATCGGGGCATGCTTGCGCTCTGACAGAAACTGGTGTAGGTGCTCAGCCAAGCACTCGATGCTGGGTGCTGATCTCCTGAGCTGGATCAGCAGGACAGTCCTTCCCTCAAGGTACCTGTCCTGGGTTTGAGCTAAAACCCAG
>NW_009708428.1:21599-60607 GCF_000703405.1 Apaloderma vittatum | reverse complement strand
TGTGTGTGATTCTGTGTGTGAAATAATGAAAGTAGCAAACTAGATACATATATACAAATCCAGTATTGAACCCGACTTCCTCCACTGCCCCCTCGCCCCGATAGCAATCATTACTGATGCTGCAGAGCAGGCAGCACTAGGGAAGTCCCAGGCTCAGTGGCAGAGGGGAGCTGGATACAGGAGCTGAGTTCGGGAACTCAGGATTGGGATCAGAGGCAAAAGATCGAATGGAGTCCTCCCTGGATGCCAGCCATTGCAGAAGAGAAAAAACCAAAGAGACCTAAACCCTTGTGATCCCTCAGTTTTATACCAAATATGACATATATAAAATGGAATACTCTCGTTGGTCACTTTTCCTGTCTGTAACTCACAGGAGGTGCAACCTTTTACTTCCTTGTGACCCCTCTTACTACCCGGCACCCCCAGCATGGCACACAAGAGCCAGCAGTGGCCTTGGTCACTATAGGAACAAGAATCAGCAAGAGCCTTTCTGCATCCCAGTCCCAGGCAGTAACTGTGAACATCAGGTGTTATCACTGCCAGTAGTAGGCACTGTCTGTAGAAACATGCTGCTAATTTCAGAAAGTGCAGCCTCTAAGAGATTGAGCTGGGAAGTAAAAATTACTGAAGAGAACTGGTTCTGTTTAGCTTAAACCAGGACACACTGTGTCTTCTCTATCTCACTGAACTTTTATTCTGTGTTAATGTGTACATTGAAAGTATACATGGAACAAGCATTTAAATAGGATGGTTGTATGTAGTGTATCATTGACTCCAGATTGGGATCAAACATGACAGCAACCGAGTGCTTTGGGTTTGAAAAAGGTTTAGAGTGACTGATTACCAATCTCTAAGGCACATAACGACAATGCTTCAAAAACTTTTACACTAAAACCTCCCGCTCAAATGACAACCTTTGAAATGAAATCACAAATTAAATGTAAAATGATCTCTTCTATCTTGACTTTGTCCTGAAGTGTTAGCTCCAAATTACACTGACACAAAGAACATACCAAATTGAAGCAGGTTTAAAGAATATATAAAAATAAAGCATACAGAATTGCTATAGCTTTTCAGGTTGTTATGGAAACAGAAGAAAGTGCAGGTCTCTTTTCTTGCCCATAATTGACAATTTGGAAGTCCAGTGTCTTATGGACAGGCAGTATACAACTCAAAATACAACCCTGCTTGCCTCTCCCCTCACTTACTAACACTCAAATTATTTGTGTTGATTTCTTACAATAAGACATCATTGTTCATGTCTGGTATTTTGAAACTAATCTCAAATGTCTTCCAGCCAACATATCAATTATAGACATAGACACCAATGAAGAAGAGACCATAGCAACAACTTCAACAGGCAGCCACTTTGGGCTCAACTTAAAAGGGCATGAGAAAATATATTTTGGAGGATTGCCAACCCTGAGAAATCTAAGGTAATGTGGCTCAAATCAATTTCTTTACCTTTGGTGAGGGGATGTAAATGCAGTGTAATCTTATTCTCTGTATTTATTTCTCAAGTTCACTTGCAGTAAGTGAATGGTGAGCTCACCATTCACATCAATGTATGTTTCCTATATTGCCACAGCAGATGAACACCATATTTGCATATTTTGTGTATTTCAATGTATTTCACGGAGCTCAGAGGATACAAGTTTCTGAGCTCCTTAGATGAAATTTCTCCAGTACTCAGGTCTTAAAGTATATGATACAATACTTGTTATATTTGATATCAGTAGAATGAAATACGGCAACCTCTTCCCTTCAGAGGCCTGATCTGGAATTTCTCACACAAATTCCCAGTATTTATTTTTAAAATAATGCACAATATTATAGATGAACTTTAACTTAAGCTTTAATAAACTAAAGAAATGGGTAGCAGATACTTGCATTTAGTGACTGTATTACATGGTTTTAAATAGACCACAAAACTTGATTAAGGCTTAAATGAATATTCAGCAGTTTTGCAGTGACAAGAACAAGAGAATTCTGTGCTACAATGAACAGATGAGCAACTCAGAAACAAGCCCATTAATCTATGTCAGCTTTAGCTATGTGGTAAAGTGACAGCCTTGAAGTAGTCTTGTGCAAAAGGAACTGTTGTGATTAGTCCACAGACTGTTCTGCAACTAAAAGAATGGACATATTTGTTCATTTATTACATTTATAATTGACCTATGATGTCAAATTACCCAGTAATAAAAAGATCTAGGATCTCTTTTACTCATGAAATATAACACTATATTATGTAATTGCAAAATCACACTCGTGCATAACAAAACGTCTAGAGCCATTATCTTCCGGCAAATCCTTAGAAAATCAGTATACCACAGCTACTTGAGCCTGTGGTAACCATTTTGCCTACAGCTAAGTTTCATCAGTCACTGGGGCAAGATGAACGTTGTGGTAAATTAGAATCAAAAATAGTGAAAGGGGGATTAGGGCAAAGCTGAGCTACTGCAAACAATAGATGCTGAGGTACCCGTGACTTTGTAATTATCAGGTCGTGTCAGTCCTGCCAGATTCTTTTACATGGTTTGCTTTTACTCACGACTAAGTATAGCAACAAATTTTGAAAGCTCTCTGATACATTACGTTTTAAGGTCGTTGTTTGCAGAGTAACTCTGTTAACTGTTATAGCCTGATAGCTTATATAGAATCTCACCATCTATTATGCGTTATTCGTAAATGATGTGTATCCGCTTCAGTGTGAAGTATTTGAACCTTGCTAATAAGTATCATTTGCTACAATTAATGTAATTTTGATTTTTTTTTTCCTTTCTCTCTCCTCATAGTATGAAAGCAAGGTAAAAATAATCAGATTACTTGCATGACTTGCATGTGTCTAGTAAGTGCAGCTTGAAAGCACAGGCGGCACTGCAGAAGCAGCGCGTGGGCAGTATTTATACCAGCTGTTACGCTAAGGCTGTTAATTCAGCGAGTTGCTCCTGCTGCAACAAGCAAAGCTGCTCCCAAGTGCCTAACGCTGTCATCTTACATGCTGTGTGCACACCTACACAAGCAACTTTTATTTTCTTCATGCAGCTGCTTACTTCAGCTGTGTTTGTTCATTGCACTGGAACGCCTCGGAAGCAAAGCCACAGCAAAGCTGCTTGCCTGCGGGGTTTGGTTCTGACCTCCAGGCTGTGAGAGCGACATAGTCCCGGGTCAGGCAAGGAGCGCCGCACGCCGAGGCAGCAAAGTAGTTACTTACTGAGGAGAGTTTCAAAGTGAGGTGCAGATTCTTGTGAAATTTGCCCCTTCTGAGTTGAAGGACAGGAACATGAGAGGAGGGTATAGGGGAAGTGACCTATTTCTGTTTTCAGTTTGCAGCTGTTTGTGTCCATGACTTCTGCTTTCATGTGCTCAGATATGAACTGAGCTTCACAATGTTTTGCAGCTTAATTACTGGTTTGAAATAGAAAAATACAACATCCCTCCACCACCCCTGATCCTGAGAAAGATTATTTCCTCCCAAGCTCCAATTGCTTGTGTTCCATTAAAACTGATCCTACTTTGGCAAAAAAATAAAGGCCAAGAATTTATGCAATATCTGAGTGAACTTGGACCTTGTTTTGTATGTTTTGGAAGGAAATAAGGGAAAAAGCAAGTCTTTAGAAAACATCGAGCAAGTGTTCAGTGTTTGCAAGAATGTAAGGTTCTTACAGATTGGGAATTATAAGATAACTGCAGCTGCTTGTAGGGACAGCATGTGGACAGTCTGTAACTGGACAGGAAGGGATTAGGAACATGAATCATTTCTGGAAGGCAAAGAAGGGAGACTTTGGGCACTGCAATCAGTGACATAGCAAAACTGTTCTGCTGCTGGGAATGTGAATCTATAAAGGAACTGGAGAAGAGATAAGAAATAAAATCAAAAATGAAAGGTCACCATAACTACATGACTGTAAATAAAGCAGAATATGGGTTATTTTAATAAACCAGATGCTTGCTTTAACTCATGTAGAGAATGCTAATTTGCCAGAGAATACACCACGCTTGCTAGGATGGCTACAATGCAAAGAATGGCTTTCAGTACCAAAACATGCAACTGAATAGTATCTGTGAAAAATAGTTTTATTTTGTAATTAATACTCTTAAAATATTTTCTTTGCTTCCAGGAAGCTGAAGTGTTTGTTTGGTTTTTTTTTCTCCCCACAATCTTAACTCATTTCTTTTTCTTTTTTTTTTTCTTTCTTTGAGCTGTTCATATTGTAAGATATTCTAATAAACACTCAGGGGTAATATTGCGATTGAATTAACTAGTGCTTTTTTTTTTCTGGATTTACTCTCCATAGTACGAATGGCAACTTTTTTTCTGAAGTGACTTTTTAAGTCTTTTCTTCTTGCAAGCCTAGCCAGCAGTTATGGTCTCACTCTGGTGTTCCCAAGCCTGGGAAATCATACTTTTGCATTCAAGCATGCCAGTTTTGGTGTTACTTTCAGAGGTTTTCTCATTTCTCTTGTCAACCACCTGATGAGCCATACCATGGAACTTTGCAATTCTATTACAATATTTTCCTGTCTTGGATGAACAGTTGGGTTCTGTAACAAACCCAAGTGTTTTGTTCTCTTGAGAAAGTCAAATGTATTGGTGTCTCATAAGAAAATATACAGCTGTTTTCATTGGAAAGATACTGGGACTATAAAATACACAGAAAACAAATGTCAGTCCACCTGAACATAAAGAATTCCTGAAGTATAAATAAAACCCTAAATTACATTTTCTTTTGATCTTTGAGAAAGGCTTTATCCAAAATGTATGTGTCTACAGTTCTTCTTTCATTAGGATCTAGCATGCAAAAAGATGAATGAAGCATATGTCTTCCAGCTAAGGTCTTTCATTATTGTTATGATTTCCTAGCTTACATCTTTCTGCTTTGCCTAAGGAACAGCTATGCAATCATTTCATGCTCAATGCTCGCTGCATTTAAACAAAAAAGAACCACAAACCACCAACCCCCAAACAAATAAACTACTAAAGAAAAAAAAGAAAAAGGGTAAAAGAGGAGTGTTGTCAATTGGAGATTAGATGAATCTCCTGTTACACCTTTGAGTGATGCAAAGGAGAGTGCAATATAGGTAGTAGAAGACAAGTTGTATCCATGTGAGTGTGTGTATTTTTTAAAAAATAGAAATCAAGCATCTGTGCATCTGAAAGTGCATGTGTGTATGTGTCTGGCTGACTATGTTCTCCCTAAACTCTATTTTTGAAAACATGTTGTACTTATATTTTTTTTTAGGCCTGAAGTGAACTTAGAGAAATATACAGGTTGCCTGAAAGAGATTGAAATTTCAAGGACACCATATAATATATTGAGTAGTCCCGATTTTGTTGGCCTAACCAAAGGATGCACGCTAGAGGTTAGTCTCAGTTCTGTATACTTTGGTCTTAATATGTATAAATGTTTTCTGGTTTCTGATTTTATGGCATAACTTATTAATTGTATAAGGCATGTTCAGACACACACATAGGGATCTCACCTGAAAATCAGAACGGTCATATTTAAGAGTAAGAAAGGTGAATGAGTCTGATCAAGAAGTAGACCAGTTTTCCATATTCTAACTTTTTGGATAGTATCCCTGGCTGATTTTAATATCTCTATCCCTAAAGGGTAGGATTTTCTGAAATGCTTAACAAAGGTTTAGCTCTATTTCAGATGACTAAAATAGGAATTATTGACATTAATGAGGATAGAATCAAGCACTGACAATACTGAAAAAAAACTTTAAAAGTATTGATATACATAAAATCCAAAGAGTTAAACTGTTTAAAAAAAAAATGTTATTATAAAGTCATTCACTACAGAAAACCTGAGGAACTTTGAAACCTGCAGTATATTTGGTGGTAACTGAAATAAAGTCACCTTTAGTATAGGAACTGTAAGGCACATTTCTTATTGGTTACTAAGAATGTGCAAAATTTGTGTCATTACGTAAACACAACTCAAGTCTATTTGTTATTTGTTGCTGCTTCTAATTAACAGGCTTTCAATGCATATAAAACTCAAGAAATCTCATGCTAAGTTTGGGAGAGAATGTAGTAATTTTCCAGAGAAAATAAATGTCTTAATATATAAAAAACTATTTCTGGTGACATTTGTCTCCCAATAAAAAGTTTGTATTTCTTCCCTGGAAATTAATACTATTTGCGATAGCTTTGCAAGCAGATGTGTGGTCTAGAGTTCCATATCAGATACCACTATAGGAAATCCAAATGATCTGTTGACCTAATTCTCTCCAAACAATTTTCTACAAAACAGTAAAAATTTGCTTTGATCAGTGACTGGAACTCAGCCAGGCCAAAATAAAGATGAAGACACTCTTTTACTGTGTTTATCATTTGTACCTCTGGCCTTTACCAGAGCAAAAAAAACCAAAACAATAAGACTCTCAGACGGAATATTAGACTAGATGGAGCTGTCATAAGATGGCCATTTTTAAGTTTTCAAGTTTGTGATAAAGCTAAAATATAAACAACCACTTTGCTCAAATGCTTTTAAGTCTTACAAATTTGGTTTCAGCAAACATTTTCTACAGAAATTCATATTTGTTTTTGTTTATTGTAGATACTTTCCTGAATAGGAAAAATGATATTTGTGTTCATTTTTTCTGTTGCTATGAATCTTAGAAAGTGCTTTGTTTTTCACATTATTTTGTAACACTTGAAGTTTCAGAGTATGAAATCTAATGAATTCCCCAACTATTTTGTTGGGGAATTAAATGAAATTAATTGTAAAAGACAAGATATGTAGTATAATCAAAAAAAAATTGAAGGAAAAGCAAAACATATAGATTGGATATACACTCAATTATTGAAAAGCCCTCAGTTTTCAGAGAAAGGTGAACATCATCAGCAATAATTTTATCTGATATAGTCTTACTATCTCTAGATCTGAAAACAGTTCTGCTGTACTGAGGAACTAGTGAGCTACTTTAGTCACGGATTCTACAGAATCTGGTTCCACAGCTGGAAGAATACACAAATTGACTGTGATTACAGAAAATCTTCAGGAGTCTGCACTGATTTATTGTCTAATGACATGTTCTGCTCTTTAAAGTGTGCTAATGGCTGACAGTGGTCCAAAGAGTTGGGGCATGTGGAGTGAGTGCTAAATTTATGAACCCAAGTCACCACTAAAGCAGTGGTACTTAGTGAGGCAATGATGAAACAATAATGACTGACTGAAAAGTATTTTCTCTGCACATTTGACAAAAAATAAAATCTAGCTTATGTTCATAGGGACTGTATTATTTTAAAAGCAAAATTCCACTGTATTAACTCAGTGAGAAACATTCATATAACACCTGTGAACAGTTATTTTTAATCCAAGAGGATATACCAAAATAAGACTGGAACTTTCCCTTCCTGTAACACAGGACTCCAGAAATACTCTAATGATGCCAGATGTAAACAGGTAAATTAGTGTTTGCACAACACTTTGAGAGGTAAATTGCTTGGTGTTTACTATTATTTTGCATCTCTTCACACTAGTTATATTTACGTAGCTTATTATTTTAGTTAAGAAGTCTTTCTGCATGTTCATACTCTTGCTTTTAATCATAAAGCATTTTCCTGTCCTCTTCTTCCTACAGAACATTTATACTGTTAGCTTCCCCAAGCCAGGTTTTGTGGAACTGCCGCCTGTCTCCTTTGACGTAGGCACTGAAATCAACCTCTCCTTCAGCACCAAGAATGAGTCTGGGATCATCTTGTTTGGCACTAGTGGCACAGTTGTCCCCCCCAGGAGAAAGCGTGGATACCCTGGACGGAAGGCTGCCTCTCTGAGGAGAAAGCGTAGACAGACAGGACAGGTAGGAGAAACCTAGCAGTGAATAAACCCTACTATTTCACTGAACTTCTTCCACTTGGTTTGTTTCAAGACACTCTCAGATGTTTATAACTGAAGTTAAAGCTCAGTGCTTGGGAAGAAGCTATTATCTAATGTTATCCTTTATCTGATGGAGAATCTGATAGATGCTTAGATATTTTTTTTTGCATTGAAGCAACTGTTTCTGTTAAAGATTTACAGTAAGGCAGAAGTTAGCAGGGTTCTTTGACAGAGCTTTAAACTAGATATGAAGGGGGAAGGAGAGAAAAGTGGGCCTGTTAGGAATAAGCCCAAAGGAAGCATGCCAGTGCTTATAGGATGGTGGACTATCAACGACTCTCGCTCTGCCATTTCATTTGAGACAAGAGATAGACATTTAGAAATCATGGAAACACATGAGAAGTCTCTGGTGGGAAATGCAGCCTTCACAAAAAGGTTTTGGCATCATTAGCTCATCTGAAGTGGATCTATACCAATGCACGTAGTATGAGCAACAAACAGGGGGAACTTGAAGCCGTGGTGCTAGAGGAAAACTCTGACATAGTGGCTATCACAGAAATGTGGTGAGATGCCTCACACGGCTGGAGTGCCACAGTCAATGGCTACAAGCTCTTCAGGAGGGATAGACAGAGAAGGAGAGGCAGTAGAGTGACCTTGTATGTTAGGGAATGTTATGAGAGCTCAGAAATCAAGTACAGCGATGATGGGTTTCAGAGTGTTTGGATTAGGTTAAGGGCCAATAAAGCTAATATTGCTGTGAGAGTCTGCTGTAGACCTCCCAACCAGAGCAGTGAGGTGGACGAAGCTTTGCGTAAGCAGTTAGGAGAAATCTCGCAGTCGCTTGCCATTGTTCTTGTGGAGGACTTTAACCTCCCAGGTGTCTGCTGGAAATACAACACAGCAGAGAGGGAACAATCCAGGAGGTTTCTGGAATGTGTGGAGGATAACTTCCTCACACAGCTGGAAAGTGAACCAACCAGGGAAGTTGCCCTGCTGGACCTCCTGTTTGTGAACAGAAAAGGTCTTGTGGAGGATGTGGTAGTTGGAGGCTGACTAAGGAACAGTGACCACAAAATTATTAAGTTCTCTATTCTTAGAGATAGAATGTTAGGGGTTGGAAGGGACCTCAAGATGTTAGGAGAGAGGACAGCAAAACTGCCCCTTGAGACTTCCGAAGGGTGGACTTTGATTTATTTGGGAGGTTAGTTGATAGAATCCCTTGGGAGTCAGTTTTTAATGGTGTAGGAGTCTAGAAAGGCTGGGCACTCTTTAAAGAGGAAATCTTAAAGGCACAGGAGCATTTCCTTGTTTGGGATATAAATAGAATCATAGAATGGCCTAGGCTGGAAGAGACCTTAGAGATCATTTAATCCAACCTCCCTGTCATGGGCAGGGACGCCACCTCTCGACTAGACCATGCAACACATGGGGAATCATAGAACTTAAGAGTGCTCCAACCTCCCCTTCTCTCCCATAAAATTTGAATCTGCAGTATAAATCCTTTCTGAAGAAAAGGATAGAGTCAATCTGCTCAGAGTAAGTACCCACAGAGTCCAAGTGACTAATGGATAAAAGTTTGATTGCTGTTAGAAATTATTCAAATCTTGATTCATTAAAAACCTCACAGACAGACATACTGCAACTGAGATAAACAGAATATTTTGGCACTTTCTGTGTTTAGGACTTCTGGCCTGCGATATTTTATTATTATCTTTCCTGCCAGTTTTAGAAGCGAGCTCTTGGTGACCTGGCAGAACGCTCTCCAGGGACAGCACATTATAATGGCTCACCTACATGACATTAACTTTGGGTAGCGGCTTCTTTATCATTTCCCAGCTCTTCGGGTCACAGAAGTGAGCCTAACACTCATTGCTATAGTAACTGGAGGTTAGATCCTGAAAACCGCTACAACATGATATTGGTTGCTAGAGTAACTACTAGCGTGATTTGCCAGCCATCCAAACATTGAACTCACACTGAGATCAACGCTGTTCAGGGCTTGGTGGGTTTAAGACCAGGCCTTGTAGTAGCAAATATCAGAAGAATTGTAGGTTAGAAGCCTCCTTCTTTTCCTGCAAATAAGTATTCACAGAGTTAAATCTTTTGATGAGGCTTTCCAGCATGACCTCATTTTAGCCATTCCTCATTACAAAAATAAAAGAGAATCTGAATATAGCAGCAGAACTGAAACTACAACATCTTATCTAAGTGAGGAAATTGAAAATCAGTATTAAGAAAATAAAATGCACACGCTAGTGTGAAACTAAGTGAAATAATTTCTTTGCAAATGTAACTTCCTTGCAGGCCTACTACGCAGTGTTCCTGAACAGAGGTCGACTAGAAGTGCACATCTCCACTGGGGTACGGGATCCCCACAGAATCACCATCAGACCAGAAGCTGGCGAGTTTCACGATGGCAGAGCACACTCCATCCGGATAGAACGAGCTAAAGGGTAACAAGAAGTGTTACGGGCCACACAGTACAGCCAGTTTAACAAAGCAAATCCACCGATATCTTTAACAATCCATATAAATGCTTCTTCTGAGGCAAAGGATTTAGTGTAATTTCATCCTTACCAAAAATTTGTAGAAGTTAGACAGTACAGCCAGTTTAACAAAGCAAATCCACCGATATCTTTAACAATCCATATAAATGCTTCTTCTGAGTCAGAAGTTAGTTTCTGACAGTGCTTACTTTTTCTGGAGAACTGTGTTTACATGCTTTCCTAAGCTATCAGCCTGCTTCTCCAGAGACCTGTGTTTGTCTGTATTGGCATCTTTAACATTCTGGTTCTTCACATATATGTTTTATTAAGCAAGTCTGTGAATGAGAAATACTGCTGTGGTGCAGTAAATCACCTTTTCAGGACATGTAGAAAAAGATGGTTTTCAAAGTATATGAACAGCAATAGCACAGTAGCCTGTAGCCTTTTTGAGATGCCATGTACTGGTGTATATACATGGGGAAGTGGTGATGCCCAGCTAAGATGGTAAAACAATGAAGACGCACCGTCCCAGGTAAACAGCATTCTTATTGCTGGAAAGCCATTGCAGACCTCATACCATGTTGTTTTAAACAGTTTCACTTAAATTCCTTTGCCCTTTCTTAGACATTGTAAAAAAATCTAATTACTCTTCACCATTCAGGAAGTGATTGAGAATAGCACTACTGTAGTGTGTAGGACTCAGGCAGTCAGTATTATTTATGGCCTGGAATAACCCTTGTTCTAAGTAGGGTTTGCTGTGGACATTTGGAGATACTGATACTGGAGATAATGATACTGTACATTTAGTAGATTTGTGCACTATGCACAATGTTGTTCTGTTTTGTTTAAAACAAACATCAGAAAGAATATGTGACATCTAGCATGTTATAAAATACACTTATTCAAGCATGCTGAACACTAGACTTCACCCTCTTACCTCCACAACATTGCAGCCTTCTTGAGCAAGTCCCTAGGTGCCCTTCTGACTTCTCTACAATTTGCCTTGTTTTGTCCTCTTCTAGTATAATTTTCTGACTGAATTTCTATTGTATCAATAAAAAAAAACTTGTATTGCCTTCAGACAATCTCTCTCCCCAGATTCAATGGTTACTTCAAGGTTAAACTGTAAGTTCTTCAGGAAAAATATTTTTTGGAAATGTATGACTGTGTTTTGGAAAAGATTTTGTGTCACTATGCCAGCACACAAGCGTGCAGATTATAATAAGAAGCTCTAAACAGCAAAGAAAATTCTGTTCTGCAGTACTATAGCAAGTACAGCACCTTGGCCTGTGAGCCTACATCAAGACATAGTTGCTGTACAAAGCCATCCAGTGATGATGCTTGTTCTGATGAAACATCTGTGTTTTCAAAGTAGCTATGTTACAAAAAAAATTGACCTCTGCAATTCCTGTAACCTGAAATGGATGGGAAAAGCTGTAAATTAAGATCAACCCCTTGTCTGCTCATCATGAATTTAAGCTTTATTTGATTAAATATAAAGAACACCCTTTGAAAACTCTTCTGAGAGATGGATGAGGCACTGGAACAGGTTGCCCAGGGAGGCTGTGGATGCTCCATCCCTGGAAGTGTCCAAGGCCAGGCTGGATGGAGCCTTGAGCAACCTGATCTAGCGGCAGGTGTCCCTGCCACGGCAGAGGAGTTGGAACTAGATGATCTTTGAGATCTCATCGAACCTAAATCATTCTATGATTCTATGATTGTCTGTATAATTATGAAGTGTTTACTTTCTCTTCCAAGGTAATTACAGGATACTGTTGAAGACTAATGCACATCATTTTATGGTTCTGCCTGTGGCCAAAATGTTTACTATGGTGATGGCTAAAAATGAGATGAAATACTGCATGCTGATGAAAACATTGTCAAGTCTTGACAGTCTGAGTTCCTCTGAAGGCAATGCAGAAAAGTGTCCTCTCTGGGACATTTCGCAGAACCTAAATTAGTCTATTGCTCCTAACTGCCACTAGAGAAATCTCTCTCTTTCTGTTCCCACTGCTGAAGGGTCTGGAGGAAATCCTAGAGACTGTCCCACAAGATGGGTCTTCTAATACCTGCTTCCTCCAATCTTTTGAAAAATGAATCACTTTCTTATGCTATGGTTTTCTAGACCAAATTAATCCATCAAGAACTATGTGGAAACAGGACAAGTTGCGTGTAGTACAAGAACTAGCTAATTCAGATGCTTAAGTCACTATACAGCTATATGTAGGACTTGTGTAAATTATAAATCCAAGCATTTTCCATCTGGAAACCAGCCTCTTTTATATAAACATTTACAATATTCAATTGCTAACATTTGTAAATATTATTAAGGAAGAAAATTGGAGTTGAATATAGTTTTGGATTAGAAAAAAGTGGGATTATTTGTCAGAAACTGATTGTTTCTGATGCCATAAGGATGCTCAGTAATTCTGAAATATCAAGCTGCTTACTTAGATACCCAGCTTGAGTTTAAATAACTAATTGTAGTCAAAGAGACTTGAATATTTAGGTCCTAATGTTTAGCATGACTGTAGCACATTTTAAATAAAAACTACGCTTCATAAACCGTATCGGAGTTTACCAGAGACAAATATAGCATTTTTGGTGGTCCTGATCTCCTGCGTAATTTCTATTAAATATGGTCTAACATAAAGAAATTTTGCCAACTGGCATTCTGCATTCACCTTCACAAATTCTCATCCATTCACATCCAATTCACAAATTCTCATCCATCCTTTGCAACTCAGCACACCTTGAGCTTGATCCATTAAGAAGCGGGAAATTTTCTGTGTTTCATCAATGATAAATTGCTGTAATGACAGCAGTTAATTGTTTTACATTTGTTGCTGTACCTTGTCATATATGTTACCCATCAAAATAATCTACTGTATCTCAATTCCACAGCTGTTTTCTCCATATACACAATATACAGCTTGGCAAACTGTTTTTTCACTTTCTGTCCCCTTTACTGTATTTCCTTGTATATGTGATACAAACCCTCAACATTTGCATCTCTGTAGCTTTGACAGGCAAGGATATTCAGATTTTCTCTCACATTTGGATTATTGCTTTTACCAGAATACCCTTCACCATATTTACTCCTTTTGTCTTTCATCTTTTCTTCCATTCCTTGCCTTGGCCTTGTCAGCCAGTGGTGATGTGCTTCAGAGGCTGCTGTTCTACTCGAACAGTATCTTTCTTGCTTTAAATTGTAGCATGTCCATTGCCCACAGGACTGAATTATAGCATTTGTATGGTTAACAATCAGGCCATTTCTCCCTGAAAGAAACAACTGGATGTTTTTAAAAGTGTACAGTATATACCTGCAGTTGATTCTGCAATCGGAGTGGTCTGTAGCCGTGTTTGTCCCCCAGCAAGAAGATAATAACTAGTACAAGCCAGGAAATAGGAAGCCCAAACAAAACGTGACCCCACACGAGTCCCATCCTGCTGAGCACTAGATGATTGTATCTCCCATCACAGCGCAGCAACTTTGGCCCTTACCACCATGTTGCCATGCTAAAAACCGCTTCTTCCTATTCGACCAGTGATTGATATGATCGCCTTTCCACAGCATGGCTTTGCCTAGCCTTTCAGAGAACTATGGAAGAAGCATAGCAGTATCTGAAAACCTTCTAGTGGTTAATATGCATTTAATGTGAGCTGCTAATTACATAATTTCGGTGGCTCGGTGTTATAGCTAGTGTAGGAGTAAATGGAGCCTGCAAAGTGGTGATTTAAATACAAGCAATAACCAGAGTAAAATATACATTTCTTTGCTTTCAAATCTTTTTCCCAGGCTGTTCACTGTTCAAGTAGATGAAGACAAAGGCCAGACTCAGAGGCTGCCAACAGACCAGCCCGTCTCTGTTAGGAGACTCTTTGTGGGGGGTACTACTTCTGAGTTTCAGACTGCACCTCTCAGAAACATACCATCTTTTGAGGGCTGTATATGGAATCTCGTCATTAATGCCACGTAAGTCTCACTGATGCCAACAGATGTCCAGTTAATGAGGTCTAGCTAACTAACTTGGCTGCTAAAAGAAACTGTATTCTTGTAAAGAATAATACTAACAGCAAATCGTAGAATATGATCTTTCTTCTTAATATGATCTTTTTTTTTACAATAAACACTTCACGAGCTATGCAATTAGTGAACTGTTTTTCAAACAAACCAACACCTATCAATGTATCCATAAAAATAAATGAAATTCAACAGTAATGCTGCAGTAGAACTTGCCTCATTGATAAGTATTTATGGTGTACTTTAACACTTACTGCAAGTAAAGTTGATCTCTAAGAGTATACAAACTCTGAGTACCACCACGGGAATTAATTTGCTATGCAAAAAGTGCATGCTGCAGTAATCTGGAAGGAGCATTTAAGTAAAATAAAGGGAACAGTGAATAAGTTAAAACCTCTATGGAAAGTTCCCATCCAAATCTTTCACATAACTGACATTAGGATGTCATCACCCCACACCCCGGCAGTGTACCTCAGAGGGAAGGACCTCACAATGTGGTTCAGCCTACCTAGGCTGGTGAAGCTTGCTGAGGAGGATGCCCATCTCTCTGCACTGACTGTATGAAGGAAAGCCAATAGTGACTGTCACCTCTAATTTGAGCATCCTGCTTCTGCACCTAAAACAGATGAATCCTGGTTCTTGTGTTCTGTAGACTGGAATTACACTGCACGATAGAGCTCTTCTTTGTGAATGAATGGTAAAAAAAAAGCAAGAAAACTAACAACAGACATCAATTTCTTTGTGTTCTCAGCCCCATGGACTTTGCTCAGCCCGTGTCCTTTGAGAATGCAGATATTGGCCGATGTCCCTCTCTAGAACCCGAGGTTAGGCCACCTGAGGATGAAGATAAACCAATCTCCACAGCAGTCCTGATCCAACCTGAACCAGATGCTAATGAGGAGAAAGAAAGGCCAAGGATTCCTCCTGCTTCCCCTCCTCCTCCAACACCATCTCTGTCTTCAGCACTTGTAAGTGTAGATTACTTCACTCTGGTAAAGTATGAAAAGTTTCTTTTTCCAGGCAAAATTGAAAAGCTAACCTTCAGGAATAATGAAGTAATTTGCCATAAAAATAGTAACAAATCAGTATGATATTGTAAAGGGAACACCTTGTGGCAGGTCAGTAAAACCTGTGAATAATGGAAAACTGACTGATGTCATTTGCTTGGACTATCACAATAGTAATTTAAAAACCAATATAGCAGTAGAATTCCCTTTGGCTTGCATGCTTAGCCCTAAACCCTTGCATGCCGGAATGTAAGCCAAGCAATATCTGATTGGGGTTGGAAGGGAATTTTTCCTATGGGAAATCCATGTCATGGTATTTCTTGTGCTGTGACAGGGTAACAGCCGTGTCAGTGACAGGGTGAAGAAACAAGTAAACCAGAGAGGTCTGTTTGATACACAATTCCTCCACTGCCCTATTGTAACTTTATTCAGGAGACTTACAAACTTAAGAACTGAAACCCCATTCACTGCTAAATTGGACTCAGCGGTTGTTGCAGTCTTACAAGGAAATTTAAGTTAAAACTTCTTCTTTCACAAGTTGATGCAACATTTTACCATCCAGAGAAGATATGTCTACATATCTAAATATTAAATTTAATGATATATCCTCTGGAAGATATTCTTGGAGGGGAAATCCTTTACCTTTTGTTACAGCATACCACACAGGTTTGTGCAGGATATAGTTCAGTATGCGTGAGTTTTCCAAACAATGTGGAAAAACTGCATATTTCCCAGCTAAAAGCCTATTTGCACTACCATAATTTACACTACCTTAATAAAACAGTTTTGAGAAGTTAACCAGTGGAATATTTAACTTCCTTTTTTTTTTTTCAGTAATTTTGACAATTTCTCACAGGTTGGCTTCATAAGATCTTTTAACCATTTTGGGAAATGCTCCCAGTGCTTCAGGTTTGATCTTCATTCTCATTTCACACCTCCTCACTGACACAACATTACAGAACGCTGAGGTTGTTTGTGTTAGATTTTTCTGTGTGACCCAGAGATAATCAGTTAATTGCCTGAAGACCTCCCAAAAAGAAGAAAAAAAGTTGTGGTTTTCAGGGAGTCCTGCAATCTCATTGCTGCAGATATCTTGTTATGGTCATTTTTATAGATTCATGGACAGCTTCACTGGCCAGTTGCATGTGGCACAGCTTTGTTTAGAAGGACTTGTCAGGCACTGCTGAAGTCTCCACAGTACATGTGGCCATCTGTGTGCCTGAAAGTGGGAGCCTGGGGTTCCAGACAGGCAAGACCCATCTGAGCTAGTAGCCTGCCCTGAGTCCCAGAGTTGTATATATCTGCCCTTTAATGCTCTAGGGCAGCATTTTTGATTAATTCCCACAAGGTGGAGTAGTTGTAACGTGAGGGCTCGATGCATCTTTCTTTTTGCAGGTAAGAAAATTTGCAGTGTTGTAAGGCTGCCATAGAAAGATAAGGAACCAGGCAACAATAAGATAAAAAGGTTATCCAGTTTAATATTTACCCCTCGATCAAGCATTATAAACAAAATAAAAAAACCACAGAAGTGCATGAGAGAGCAAGTGCACACTAAGACTCTAAATACTGTCTTTTAAACAGCAAAATCCGAACGAATAGATCTACTCATTAATACCAGGAACTAGTCCCATTGTAACTCGGTGAGTTTTGTATATCATGTATCCAGAGCTGTGATAATTTGAAACAAGAGTTCAAAACAAAAATAAATAAAATACCATTGCTGCATTTCCTCTCCTGGAAAAAGGGAAACCATTTTCGTATTTGAAGATTTGAAAGCATTTTAAATAAGGCAAGCTTTTGGATAGTTTTTACATTCATCTAAGTAACATCTCCAAAGTATTTTTCTGGGGAATGTTGCAACAAAATAAGTACCTACAGTCCAATAATGAGGTAGCACTCATATGACGATTATACAGAAGCTCAGTGTAGAAGGCACTGTATATAGAAAATACGCAGCAGAAATAAAGTAATTCCATATAGTAGGTTTAAAGAAGATATCTGTTGTACTTAAGTCATTCTAGGACCTTTTTTATCTCTATTATCCATCTGCATGTAAAAGCAGAGGGGAATTCAAGCCCAAACAAATGAAAAAAAAGAGACCAAACCTCTGCTAAAGGCAAGACAAGACATAGGACAATAGGGAAATACACTGGTCACCAGTCTGCTGCTGCTTGCTATGGATGCCAAAATGTTTCTCAACAAGGGGTAACTGCTGCTTCTGCCTCATGTTATTCACTGCTTCTTAGGATTCACTTGGCACTGAAATGAAGAGCGCCAGCATTACCTCTGCATTTGACTCCATGACGGTATCTTCTACTGTTTCTCCATGCATTACTTCATTGTTTTATTAACACTGTTCCATGAACTGTGGGGACTGCTTCAGTGGTGCTCCCTTTTCCCCCTAATTACTTTCTTTGTGCTTGCTAATACGGTGTTGTTTGTAGAGAATGTGTGACAGTCACCAGCGAGCTTTTCTATTCTTCAGTTCCACTGTGATCCACACCTATCTTCCTGACTTTCCAGTCAAGTCCCTGGCATCTGACAGGGCTGAAGTGCAGCTGAAAAGTTCAGTCTTGAGGTTCTCAGGTAATATAGGAGGTGATTAAGCAGCCAGCTTCAAATCCAGAATACCTTAAGGCCATTAATGAAAAAAAAAAAAGCTGTGATGTTTTAATACAGGCTGATGATGATCCATGCTTAGTTCACAGTCTTGAGAAGGCAGTAAAGCTGTCTGTCCTTAAATATAGTGAAAACAGACACGGGCTTGTGAATAAAACCTGAAAGTGTTTTAAGCACACCCTACTGATTTTTCTTCTTTTACTGACGTTTCCACATCAACGTAATGAATGTTCACTATTATCGATCAGTATTTATCAGTAAATAATGGGTGTATGCTTGCTATAATTCCAGCCATCACAGTGTGGGTGGCAATCCCGCCCCACTCCGTGCCCTTCCTTACACTTCTCCTACTGGGATGAAGTGAAATTGTGGAGGTTGCTGATGCTGGGAAGCAACTAAAGTGTCAGGACCAGACCCTTTACTGACATACAGCAGCCTAGGATTAAATTTACTGTCATAATATGTCCTTTTAGCACATAGTAAGTAAAAGTGTGCCATAGAAAAGTGTGTGTTTGTGTATTTTCCTATTCTTTCTAGTTATTCCAGTACCAGTAGCTAGTCCCTATCTTCCAATTTTAGCAAGTTCAAATGCCATTGAAAGTATTATTATTAGCATACTATTTAAATTTCTAGATAAACGTGTAAAGCTTAAAATAATTAGAAACCTTGCTCAACATTATGGGAGTACAATTGTTCTCTACGTAGTGATCACTGGAAGACTGCTATCACACATTCATAACTTTGTTTGGTCTTGCTGAATCTTCCATGCTTTTTTTCCCTCCGTTGAACACTGATGTGTACTTGTCATAATGCATGGTGTTCTACTCTGTCATATTCAAACCAGAGCATTCATTGCAGAAAACTAATTTTTAGAAGTTTTCTATAGAGTTGTGAAGATTTCTGTGATGTACAAAAGCAAAAAATCTAATACTACTGAAAAAACTGAGTGAGGAGGGAAAGAAATTTCCTCTTTGTGGCTGAAATCTCAGTGCCGGATGAGTCACTCATGATATTTTCAAAATGTTTCACAGAAAGAGCTCTTTGTCAGGAAAGCACCGCACCTTGGGCTTTGCAGGTCCCTGCTGAGTCAGGACTCAAATGAGAGACTGTCGCCAATCCGAAATGATATCAGCCACAGTGCTCTAAAAACAGAGCTCGCAGCTATCAAAGTTTGTTTTTTTCCCCAGTGGTATTGTCCTGATATTGTGTTGTGTTAGATCCTTTGAGTAGTTTCTTCACAATACTCTCAGAGGGAGGCAAAAGCTAGACATGAGTAGGAGCTGGTAATTACCATGGTCTCACATTGCCCCAGGCACCCCTATACAAGAGCTTTAGGGCCATAGATTAAAAGACCTGGTGACATTAAATAGAGAAAATTATACTGGGCAGAAGATACTTTACCTTCCTTTGTTGCACCACTTTAAGATTAATGGAAGTGGAACAGACAGGGAGGGGTTTTCTTTCTGTACCCTCTGGGTAATGTGTCTACATTAGACAGCTCAGGGAGCTTTAACCGTTGTTACTTCCATCCATCAGTATTTTGGCTTCCTTTATTGTTTGGGGGGGGCCCTTCAACAGCAACGGGGGAAACGACAGCGCATTAAACAAAGAATATGATTGTAAAGCACTATAAAGAGGTAAAATGGAGGACTCGTTGACAGGTGCAGGATCTGAAACTACTTTTAACTCATTATTTTTAAGGTGACTAGATTTTAAAGTCAAGAGCAAAGCATGCACTTAAAACTTAAGTCTTGCTTCATTTCTGTAAGAGGGCGTCCTACTGTGTAAAACGCAGTTATGTGAGCTGAGAGTACACTGAGCTGCCTGGAAATCACTTAAGACTCTTGTAAATGTCCACTGGTGACATGAAAGTGGCAATGTTCATATATTACTTTTATTTGCCTTTACAGCCAGCTTAACGAGCTCTGCTTTTACACCAAGTTCCTGGCATGCTGCTTTATAACTGTAGCTGGTGTGATGAGACATCAATATACTTGAAAATTGCAGGGCTAGTGTCTAGACTAGGTGGAATATTCTCAATCCTGAGCAGCTGGGAGACTTCCAGCATGTGCCCAGCTGAGATAGGCACAAAATATGAATTTTATATGATCGATGTATATTTTGCAGGATGCCTGTGCTGCTGACACAGAACCAGCCATTTTGGAAGGTGGCAAGCAATTTGGTCTTTCAAGAAACAGCCACATTGCAGTTGCATTTGATGACACCAAAGTGAAAAACAGGTATAGTGTTTATTTCAGCCATGAGTTTTGATGGAATAATGTCAAAATAAAATGTCCCTCCTAATATTCTCAAAAGCATCTTCCAATGTTGGTGGCATAATCTGAAAAAGGTCATGTCCTATGGCTATTTCATTTCATTAAGTAAACATAAAAAGCATTAAAGCATGAAATCTAGGCAATAAAGTGCCCACCTAAGTAGCTCACACAAAAAGTAGTTTACATCTTTGTAAAGGTTTGGCACACACAATTCCCAGACCGATTGGCAGAAAAACAGAATAATGGAACCAGGTCATGCAGCTGAGTTCATAGGTTATTTTTTCAGAAGAAAGTTTCTTGGTTTAGTAACTTGATCACTTCTTGCAACAAGCATACTTTTTTTTCCCCATTTCTTCTGATAGTTAAGATTAAGCTTGCACAGTAAACAGGCAAAGTGACATTGGTCTCCCAAAGTATAAAAATATATACTTATACATGTTGATATGCAAAGGAAATCCAAGAGCTGTTTTCAATGGGCTGGCAAAGCTATAACTTTTTAATTGTTCATTTTTGCTCTGAAGGCATGTGCTCATTAACAAATGTGCCATGTCACACCACTAAGCATTTTTGCTGCCTTATAGTTTACAAGTCTATCAGCCTCACACTTATTTTTACCTGTAAAGAGGTATATGTTGTACTGCATATTTTCACATATGCTAATTTTAGAAAACTAGGAATATAATTTAAAGAAAAATGTAACCCTACAGTCCTTGCTGTCTTTATTTTCAAATAAGAATCCTGGCCTGATAGTTTTCATGCCATGATTTTTATCAATTGTTTTCAGGTACCGACTTTGCAGCTCAGCTTGGCTAGGTTAGTGATGTACTGTCAGTGTCACCTTAGCATCTAGATAATCTGAGTAATTTCTTCCCAGGTTCTCTGCTGTAGGGGAGGCTTTTGACATTATTGTTCTGTCCAAGGGGTCACCAGACTGCCTCTGACATTCCATTTTCTGTTGGGAGAAATCAGAATGAATATTTTATATCCTGATCGTATACTCTCCTCTCTGCATCTTTAAAAGTTTTGCAACCTGTCTTCAGGCAATACAACTCATTAGAAACTCAACATTTGCCAGCTGTCACTACAGCTCGCTCCTCTTTGTGAGCGTTCTGTGTGTGGATGACGGATAACGCCGCTGGAATTTTACAAGCACTGGGATTTTCTAGCAGCTACAGCTGCAGCTGAGAATTATATCTTGAAATTCTATGCCAAGGTTACACTTCTGTATTTTCACAGCAGAGGGACTAATGAATGCTCACATGTCAGAGATCAGATATGTGTGAAATGCAATTTGTGTATAACCAAATTATTTTTCTTAAACTCTAATGGACAAGTAAAATGGGTCACTAACTGAAGTTTTTTTAGAACTCAGAAAAGATAAAGTAGATAATATGTCCAGTGTCTGACTCCGAATACCTTTTCCTTTCTTGCTGTTTGATTTCCAGACTTACAATTGAATTTGAAGTTAGAACAACAGCTGATTCTGGCTTGCTGTTTTATATGGCCCGCATCAACCATGCTGATTTTGCTACAGTTCAGATAAAGAATGGTCTGCCTTACTTCAGCTACGATCTGGGAAGTGGAGACACCTACACGATGATTTCCAACAAAATAAATGATGGCCAGTGGCACAAGGTACAATAGTCTCTAATGCTAAATTATTCTTTGAAATGCTAAGAGCAAGCTTTTCTTTCCCTTAAGATATTTGCAAAATATACTCTATACAAGCTAAACTTCACAACTAGGTTTTTTGGTAGTCTGCAAAATTTGTGCTTTCAGAGTTACTGCTAAGTACACAGTGCATATTTTACTAACAATAAATTTAGTGCTGATCTTTGAAATTTGTCCTTCAGGAAACACATGTTTCTGGATATATTTAGAATATGTCCCATGTATGGTAGGGAATTGCAGAAAATGTTCTTTCCTGGCTAAAAAGGCTCAGGTGAGCATCGGCTCATGATGATGGAATACATCATTAAAGCCAGTTGTTTCTATGTTATAGTCTCGTTGTTCAGCCATAGTGCTAAGAACAAAGAAAGAAAAAAGAAGTGACATTTAACTAAATCATGCCTGCATTCTTAATTCAATTCATTAGGGACTGAATATGATACTCAAGGATGTATTTGGCAGTCCCTTCTGTGACTTTATGAGAGGAAGCACTTATGTACAACTCCTATGGCATTTGGATGGTAACGGAAGGAATAATAATCACAGCCATGAAATTTAGTATTTACTGGGCCAAGAGCAACAGCCACATAGTGTATTCATTAGGTAACATGCTTGAAGGCACCAGTAAAGACCGAGAAGAATACATTTAACTATGTATTGAAGTTATATACTATAAGAGACATTAAATTTTAGATAGATATTTGGAAAGTCACCATCCACATCTCTATCACTGAATGAGAAAAAAATCTAATTGTGTTTTCTGTTATGCTTGAATTGTTCTTATGAAACTCTCTTTGCAGTCATTCTTAGTCCCTCTCTGCTTCATTCTCACCCTGTTCTGCAGGAATTTTATTATCACTGGATTTTTATTCATGAACATTTTGACAATAGCAGATGCTCTATATGAAGATATTTCATAAGAGGAAAAAATAAAGTTGTAGTCATTATTTATCTAGTTTATACAATGCTTTGGAGCACTGACATGAGACCAGAGCCCCTTTCTGCTAGACCCTCTATAAATAAAGAAAATATGTGTTTTGCTCTTTTAGCTGTTTTCTCTATATTCTAAGACAACTAACTGTAGTATATATATCTTAATGGAAGAACTGTGCTCTTTGGGCAAGCAGCTTGGCAGTCTGTGAGACAGGGACCCTTTTTGTAAATGCCATTTTTGCAGGAGGACAATGGAGACAAAATCCAAAGCTATGGTTCATAAAAAGCCCAAGAAAGTAAAATTTTGGAGGAGGAGGGAAAGGCAACCTCTTTAAGAGAAGACCACAGTCTTTGTTTTTAAGAAAGCAGGGGCTTCTCCTTAAAATAAAACTTTTAGTGACAACGTTTTCTGCATTTGAAATGGTTTAGGCTAAAACATTTCCATCAGGCCTACAGAAGCCACGTTGTGCTGCTGGTATCTCTTTGTGTTCTCTGTAACAGTTCTTGTTCCCAATTCCTGTCTCACTCACCAAATCCTCTTTCTGCCTAAGGTGTAACTGTTCATCTCAAATTTATGGCAGTCTGTAAATACCAAGTTCAGTCCCTCACTTTCAGGCCAGCCCTGGACTGATCAGTGTTCAGTCATTCTCATTGCATGACTGATGTGCTGCCACTCTGAAACAGAAACAGCCATGTTACAGAAAAAGCAAAATGCTGTTTGTCTCTCTCTGTTACCCTGGTGAGCTGACTACTGTGCTGTTTAGAAATCTGTTAATATACATGTTGCAGTTTACATTTATCTCTTTTTTTTTTTATCCAGAGCCATTATTATGCTGATTTGTAGATACTTCACTATAAACCTTTGGAGAGAAATTGGTCTATGGTTGTTGGGGTAGGATTTCCTCAGCCCTTCAGCAATTGCACTTGCTTTGTGCAATTCACAGCCCATTTGTCTGAAGGGAAGCCATAATGCCAACAGACCATAGTTGGTATTATATTTACTCTAGCATGAACTATGATCTGAGGCACGTCCAAACCAGTGGAATCATAAACTCAGTATTGTCTGCAAACATGTGCCGCAATAAAGATTCGCAGGCAGTGCCATTAACATTCAGCATTTACTATTCCCAGTAGTTAAAAATGCCGTCTTGATTCCAGGAAAAACAATATTATGGCGTGCCTATGATAGCAGCAATGAAGCTTTTTAAAGAAACCCAGAGTCCTTCCAGTAATTCTAATAAATAATAGTCCTTACAGTAATTCTAATAAATAATAGTCACAATGCCTCCCAACCCAGATGTAATTAAAAGACAAACATATGTTTGCACAAAACCTTGCGTAGGAGCTCTGTTCCATGAACATTATCCATAGTTCCTGCCATGGTACTTCTGCTAACCTACTTCTCCTGCTACTTTCTCCTGTGTTGTTATATATTTTGGACTGCAAAAGCTAGTTACAATCTGGAAATGCTTTGGTGAAAACTAACTATATGTAATTGTATTGCATTTGTGTGTCTTTTAGATAAAAGTAACTCGAACAAAGCAAGAAGGAACCCTTATAGTAGATGATGTTTCAAACAAGACTGTTAGCCCCAAGAAGGCAGATATACTGGATGTTGTAGGCATACTGTATGTTGGAGGATTGCCCATTAACTACACAACTAGAAGAATTGGTCCGGTAAGCAAGTTTGTTTAAGTTATCTTACACTCCTTAAGTATATCTTGTTTGGTACCAATGTCTTCCGAGTTTTGGATTATCTTGTTTTCCCTCAGAATGCTCAAGAATATGGATAAAATGGACCTCGCTGGAGGTACACTACATTTTTCAGTGGAGAGATTTGACTCAGAATCCAGTTAATGTAAAGAACTAGACACAGCAGAATTAGTTACTGTTATGGAAAAGTAGAAACATCCATACACTTGCATCCACTTGTGTGACTGTGCAGCTAGAGTATAAATTCGTGAATACTACTTTCCCTTTCTCTTGGCTGTAATTCATCTAGCAATAAATGCTAATAAACAGTGAAAGCATCTCCTGTGAGAAGTAGCAGAAGCCAGAATTACCCTGGACAAAAGTGCCTAGTAGTAAGTATTGCTGCTTACTGTAGTAATTGGGTTTGTGCTGTTATTACTAAACTAGGAGAGACTGTATTTTGAAGTAAGTCCATGAAAGCTCTGTTGTCCTCTTTCAATTTCCAAAGCAAATGTACATATATCCATTTATGACTCTTTCAGTCTAAATGCTCCCATGCTGACACAAAGGATACCTTGGCAAACAGAGAGCCCAGAGACGTGAATATAATCTTGGCCTAAACTGTGTAGAATTAACTCGAAACACTGTATTCCCTCATCCAGGCCATTTACTGCATCTATCTGCCCAACCCCATGTTGGTCACCTCACTTTTCTGCTGCCCTCCTACCCACCAATGTATGCCAGTATCAGAATCAAAGAAAAACCTCTTCCCTGCATTACTTTTCTCTCTGTGCAGAAGGATTTTTCAAAGCAGAAGCCTGAACTTGAATGAATTTAATTACAGCAAGCAACAAGTTAGGCATGTAGTGCAGCACTGTTGACAAAATACTGGAATGACAGTAGCAGCTCTGTTGAGGCTCATTCTGGATGGTTACACACAGTCAGTAAGGAGGAAGCAAAAGTATTAATCATGGTGAGAGAGCAAACCAGGCTTTCAAAGAAACTAAATGCAAGCAAGTGTAGTCAGATGGTATGGAATGGTAAATGCTATTCTCCAGACAGGCAAGAGTCCACCAGTTTGGGTGGACAAAATAAAAAGAGAAAAGAAATTCCAAGATCCTGCTTAAATAAGGCCCTATAATAACTCGTGCATGGGGAATGAAAAGTAACTACTCTGAGAGTCGTATTCCATAAAGAAAATGAAACTGTAAGATCATGTTTCTCAGCAAACTCTGGATTGTGCAGGAAGCCCGAATTGAGGAAATCCGCTGATCGTGTGTTTACTAAACCAGATCTGAGGCACTGAAAAGCAAAAGTGATAGTGAACTACCCACAACATATCATTCCTAGTACTATCAAATTGTCCTCTTTGAAATACATCTGCAATTTACAAACACTAATCTAAGGAGAAAGGTAACACTAAATCCTTAGCTATTGCTCCTTGTCAGAAGTAATGGAGGGAACCCATGCAGATAAATGGCACAGTCTAGCAATAACAGTCATGTCAGATCATGACAGTCTTATGTGCTTTGGAATTTAAATGGAGCTGTGACTTCAAATGTCATTCACACAAGGTAAAAAACTGTGCTTTTCAGTCATTCTCAGTAAAATATACCGCATGATGTATTAATAGAGCGTTGTATTATAGGCTTCATGTAAAGGCTCTGAAGCATAGCAAGTTGAAAAGATGTACTATCTTAGTTAGGGCTTTCTTCTAAACACACATCAGCCTTTTTTTAGACTAATCTAACGCTTAGGTGGGTTGGTTTCCTATTCAGTGCAGAAGACTGATACCTATTCATTTGGCTTCAGCAGATGTCACATTTTTAGCAGTCAAAACTCCTCTTTCCGCAAAAGAGATTATGTTGCCTGTTGCCATGCTAAGGTATAACCAGACTTGCTTTTTCCTTAGGGATAGTGAAATTTCAGAAATGATTGTTGAGTTGTCTACAAGTCTTGCATTTCCATGATTTATTCTCACAGTGAAGATGACAACATTTTTTTTTGTGGCATTTTTCTGTTTTGAGAACAGAATTTGTTGATCTGGAGGTGACTTTCACTTAGAAATTAGAAAAAGGTCCATTTATGAAGAATCTGATGGAAAGCATTGGTCAGCTCAGAATTGAATTTATTCACTGATATTGCTCAGGTTCGCATGAAAATTTTGTACAGGTGTATTTATTGGCACCATGTTATATAATTCCACAGTACCTTCACCTTTGACTTACAAGGAAAAAGGTTCTTTGGAAATTCTTTCAAATTATTAGTCAGGATATTGTTAGAGGAGGTAATGTGCAGCGTCAAGACTTCTCTCTGCAAGTGTGCCTTTCTCCTTTCTGCATTTGTACATATTTCTACACTGTATTTTTTTATCTTCCTCCTTCCTACTGCATCATTTATGAATATGTCTTCCTTTTCTTCCTCAAAATAGAATCATAGAGTCATGGGTCGGAAGGCACCTTTAAAGGTCATCTAGTCCAACCCTCAAAATACACGTTTATAATTTTCCTCTCTCCCACTGATATCAGGGATGACTTTTTCCAGACTTTTAAGTCACAGATCAAAGCCTTTGTCTGCAGCTGAGAAACAAAATGCAGCTTCTGCACACCTCAGAGAGGAAAGGTGGAGACAGCTCTGGAGGAGATGCCAGTGGCTCTCAGAGGTCCCACCGGGATGCACTGGTCGCACCCAGGGCAGCCCCTTGCTCCTGCCCCAAGCAGGATCTCACTTACTGACACCACCAGCGTTAAGTGTGAACGTACCACCCACTTGGAGACACAGCAATATGCTCCCAGTGCAGAAGCCAAACTGGAAGCTGCAATTTGCTACCCTACACTGGAGCCTCCAAATCCCACAAGCATATCTCCCACCTCCAGCTGAGGGGCCCCTTGTCACTGTGGTCTCCAGACCTACACGCTGTTATTATGTGAAGAACTATGTACAGTTGACAACGCTTACGCAGGAGCTTTTTCATTTTAGTAACCATATACCTGCATTAGCTCTGTCTTACCATGCAACAGTAGGCCCATCATAAAGTGATTAAGGAGGGGAAAAAAAAAAGCCCTAGTAAAATTACCGGCAGCCCAGAGAACTATATCCCGTATCTTCATCTACTCACAAACCTCATAACCTAGTCAATTAAAAAGGTAAAGTGTAGGCCATTAAATTCCTGTATTGCTGATGTAATTTGCTATGTTTCATTATGCAGTATATTATTTTATGTCCCGTCCATTAAGCCAAATAGATGTGACTCAGACCACATCCTGGAAAAGTAATGTAATTCATCCTCAGTAGGACTGAGATTAGATTCCAATTACAATCAGATATTAAGGATTAGCCATGTAAAATTAAAGTTTTATTCAGCTCCATAAATCCAGCAGAGTAGCAGAGGAAAGGTACTTTTTGATGACATACTTCAGGCTTTTATTCAGAGCATTTCAGCTTACTTTGCATAGTTACACGTTCTGTTTGAAATATTGCCTACAGGTCACCTACAGCATCGATGGCTGCATCAGAAGTTTTCAAATGACAGAATCACCTGTTGACTTAGATAATCCAACTTCCAGCTTCAACGTTGGAAAATGTTTTGTCACTCCACAGAAAGGAACATACTTCGATGGAACAGGCTTTGCCAAAACAGGTAACAAACAGCATTTCTGCTGATAGGCAAAGAACACAGAAAGAGGAGATGCTGCTTTCAAAAATTTCCAACTCTTGTTGACTGGAGGCAAAGTGAGACCAGTATCTGAAACTCTCACTGATCAGTTTTAGTTTTTTTGCCTAGGGATAGATTATATGGCTTTCTAGCTACATCTCACCCCAAGCACAGCCATTGTAACAGTTACTTAAGTGATTTCACGTGAAATGGAACACATTAATAATGCAGAGTTCATTACCTTGCATTACTGGTAACACACTTGGTGTGATTATTAGGAATAATATGTTAAACGCTCTTCTTCATTTCATTTTATTATCCTTCCCCTTTTCTTTCCAAGTTGGTGCATACAAAGTGGGAACAGACCTGCTTGTGGAATTTGAATTCCGTACAACACGAATGAACGGTGTTCTCCTAGGAGTCAGCAGCCAGAAAATGGATGGGCTTGGCATCGAATTAGTAGATGGAAAAGTGAGTAGCAAGGCATTTTTGGCTCTTGTATTGTATCAGGCTGAGATGAGTTAATCTTCCCACAGCAGCTCTCTCGGTGCTGTGGTTTTGGAGTGGTAGCTAGAAGGGTGTTGGTAGCACCCCAGTGTTTTGGCTACTGCTGAGCAGTGCTCACACAGCACCAAGGCTGTGGTTTTGTGGTTTTTTCCAAGGTTCCCCCAACAGTAGGCTGGGGGGGGACACAGCTGGGCCAGCTGGCCCAAACTGACCAAAGGAGATATTCCATACCATATGACGTCAGCTCAGATATAAAAGCGAGAAGGAAGAGGGAAGTGCGGGGGCATTCGATATTTGTGTTTGTCCTCCGGAGCAACTGCTATGCGTACTGGAGCCCTGCTTCCTGGGAAAGCAGCTGGATATCGCCTGAGGATGGGAAGTAGAGAATAATCTTTGTTTGGCTTTGCTTCCGTGCGCAGCCTTTGCTTTTGCCATATTAAACTGCTTTTATCTTAACCCACAGGCCTCTTGTTACATCTCCCCTCTCCCCTGTCCATCTAAAAAGGGGGAGTGATAGAGCAGCTTTGGTGAGCTCCTGGCCTCCAGTCAGGGCCAAACCACCACAGCTTTTTATAGAGACTTGTTTCAGAAAGCACAGGTAGTTCAAATGCAACTTTATTACTCAAATCTAAAGGTGTCTCGATGAATATTAGGGGTCTCCTTTGTGCAGCACTTGCCATTTCCCATACATCAAGAGGCTCTTACACTTTTACAAAGTTATCTTAAAAGATTCTGTAACATTTGAGTTTCCTAAAACTGCCACATGAGGACTTAAATTAGTGAGAATGTGAGAAGTTTTGAGGAAAGGTTTTGTCATTAATAATATTAGTTTCTTGTGTATATCTTTTTTTCCACAGTCTGGAAAAAAACTCAGGAATCTATCACTATAAAGAGCTTGGGCGTAGAAGAGGGGCAAGGGAGACAAAACACCCTAAAACTAATACTAAAAAATGGAAAAATTACAACCTATGCAACAATTTTGCATAATTCCACTCGTGTTTATAACCCAGATCCAAAAGGGACAGCAATCCACATAGAATCTGGTATTAAATTAGAGCTTTAGTGTGTACAGTCAGAGCATGTTGACTTCAAAAGAACAACCAAACAAACAAAAAAAGAACCATAGTACTGTTTTGGGAATTAGCCAACACCCCTGTCTTGCACTTCAGGTGATGTTTCACGTTGACAATGGTGCTGGCCGATTCTCTGCTGTCTACGAACCCGATGCACCAGGCAGCTTGTGTGACGGACGGTGGCACAAGGTTCTTGCAAACAAGAGGAAACACCGATTAGAGCTGACTGTGGATGGCAGGCAGGTGGATGGCAACAGCCCAAACAGGGCCTCGACCTCAGCAGACACTAACGACCCTGTCTTTGTTGGAGGATATCCTGGTGAGCATTTAACACGCAAATGATGCTTTACTTTTGATCTAGCAATATCGCCTTGGTAATTTCTTAAATACCATTAGGACAAGTATGCTAGTTGATGGGCCAGACTGACTGAGTTTCTGTTGTTTGGCATGGATGCTCGTTTCTGAATCCAGCTGCATTTCAGAATGAGAAATTCTGCAGCACCAAGGGACTCCCTCAGATACCTCTGCCCGCTTTCAAATGTAGGCACTGTCACAGAGGAGCAGGGAAGCGTTCTGCCTTCTGCTGCCCACACGCACAACCTCGTGCTTTCTGTATAGTAACAGCATAATAATGTTACAAAAGTAACAGCATTTGGCAAATTTAACTTTAACATAAGAATGGCATATTTAAATATTTTACTTATATTTAAATTACTTAAATTATTTAAATTCTTTACTTGAATGCATATATGCCCTTGGGGTGGGGCAGGGCACTGTGTGTGTAAACCAGCCTGTAAAACTGGAGCAACTGAGGAATGTGGACAACAGCTTGCAAAGAGGTGAGAGGAAGCCATCTCTTTCTGACTGGTGTCTTTCTGCACAGTCTTGTGGCTTTTAAAGAAAAAAAAAAGATAATCAAAATTTAAAACTCAGTATTCCAGAAACCCTCAAGAGAACTTGCTTCATGTAGAGGTAATTGAACATCATCTCGAATGGGGCTGAGCTCTGTAGCTAGCTTTGTCTTTCACTAAGCTCATAATGAATGCTAGTATTGATCTGTTCATTGGCAGTCAGTAAGTTTATTGAATAGCAAGTTGCTTCCTTAAAACAGAGTTAACACATTTGCAAAGTGCCAACTTTGTTGCATTTATAATAGTTTCCCTCTAGTTTGCAAACAAAAAAGCTATGTATGTTTGCAGTATGTGTCTGCTCTAGTGCATACTGAAGTCAATGGCAAGACACCTCGTGAGTTAATTCCTAAATGATTTTTCCGAAGTTGTTCTTCCCCCCATTCTAATGCCCAATACGGTGCATCCAAAAAGCCTTCTCTTTCAAACTTTGGAACATTTTCAAAAAGTGTTCTTGATACTGAGATATGAGATTTGTACTTCAGTCACAGACTATTGATAAGGACCAACAACTTTGTGCCAGAAGGAAAACAGCTTTGTGGCAGCCTTTTTATAACAAAACAAGATTCTAGTATAGGAGTGAGCACGAAAGAAACACCACAGATGGAGCTACTATCTCATTCTGGACTGTACGTCAAGAGGAAGATAGCAAGAGAAACAAATGGAAGTAACACTGTAATCTGTACAAAACAAGCCTACACTTACATCGAGTCGAAGTGATGTTTCTGAGTTCAGCCACATGGCAAGTTATGAAAGTATTTAATAAATCTACATGCATATTTAAACACCTCACACTTCTGTTGCTGAGTTGTCTAGCTCATCCGAGATTTGTTTTAACATTCCCAATACCTAGACAGCCTCATCACAGATTTAAAACACAGTATCATGGGATTTTGCAAAATTAGTAAGCGTTTGTATTTTCCAGTCCTCTTGAGGCTTCTCCTGACTGCCTAAACATGGTGCAGAACAGTTTTATCCAGTTAGAATTAGCTGGTGGAGAATTTCCTGTGCAGAGAAACTTTTCACCACCAGAGCATAGGCAAGGACATAAATTCCTGGGTACACATAAAAGCCATTACTCATCTCCTACTGTCACTCTACTCTCTGCAAGGAGGGACAGATGGATTCAGTCTTCTCATCCTCTGTGAAACTGCATAAAGCTATGGCCAATCAGTCCTCTACCTGTGTAAAGTTATTTCTGGAACCCTTTATCAGTGACATAGATTTGTATTGGAGTGCATCCCTGTAGCCACTTTTTCACTTGGAAGAACACTGGGAAACAAGTTGGGCCATGAATTTCAAGCAATTAGGAAAAATAATTTCAGCTTCCTGGTCAAACCAACCCTCAGTTCTGTTCCCTCCTTCTTCAGTGGAAGAGATGTACGCAAATCCCTGGCTTTACTATCAGCAAGAAAAAAATCAGAATGCTTGAAAACTCTCAAAACTGTTCCTTAAATGACATCTAAAGCCTATACTGAGAAACTGGCTTTTTCATTATGTTAGGACTGAGAATTGCATCCATTTTAGCCTTTTTTTTTTTTCCTCTCTGTTGTTCTGTGGATAAACAGCTCAAGAAGTTGGAGACCTGCAGGACTATTGCGAATGCATCATAAACCATGTGTAGGTAGCAAAGCTGCATTTGGCCATTTTCCTTAACTTCCTCTGTGTCATGTAACTGAGTTACATGGTTTACAATGGTAGTTTAAATGTGTTCGGATTCTGTCGCTGTCATGCTAGGACAGAAGAAGTAAAGATGACTGGACTGTTAGAACGAACTTAAGCATTTATCCCATTCACTCATAATGTTTGTCATTCTTTAAATAAAGAAGATATATACAGCAAATAAAATATATTAATATATTGCTGGGGACATCTGTTCTCCTGCAGGACTCTCAGAGAACAAACTTAAGTATCAACTCAAACTAACAAAATTCTTTTTTTCTGTTCTTTTCCTCCCTCAGATGGTGTGACCCAGTTTGGGCTGACCACTAATATTCGTTTTAAAGGATGTATTCGATTTCTGAAGCTCACCAAGGGTACTGCTAAACCTCAGGAGATTAACTTCAGCAAAGCTCTGGAGCTGAAGGGTGTTCAACCACTGTCATGCCCTGCAAACTGATAGTCATTCAGCCAATATGGGTCTGTTTATATAAGCATCTCAGATTAAAAAAGAAAAAAAATCTCTATATACATTGCATTCATAATAAAATGTCTTTATGCAAATATTTGAGTATTGTTTGTGGTATGTTCAAAGGGCTATTTTAAGGTACCTCCCAAGAATGCAAGAACTCATCCTTTTGCCCCCACCTTCTTCATTAAAGAAGTAGAGCAATAATTTTTATCTATCTCTTTCCTTATATCTTGAAGTGGAAATGTTTCATCACTTTGCTGATGAGTGAGACCACATAGGATGCAGCATGTTCCTTTACTACAGAACTTAGAATCAGAGAATATTTCAAGTTGGAAGGAACCCACAGGATCATCAAGTCCGACTCCCTCAAAAATGCTTCCTAAATGCTTTTGGTGAGATAGATCCGTAAACCTGTGTTCCTTTGCCGTTCTAAGCACAGTGCGCTTGTGTGCGCACACATCTCTGTCCTTCATTAGACGCGGGCATCTTACCTTGCTTCAGAAGAGTTTACTTGGATCACTCCCAAGAGCTTTTAGAAAATTCTTCTGACCATAATATTTTCCATGCAAAAGGAAATGGTATTGCTGGTCAAGTTGTCCAAGATTATTGAAGAAAATATGTTGCGCCTAAAATCCCTACACTATCACTTGAACAGCACTGAATTTTAACAAAGGTTGTATTTTTCGATGTTGGTAGATGTGGTCTCTAATGGACAGAGTAGAACCAGGTTCTATCACCTACCTGGAAATACAGTTTTAAATGATCCTTAATAAATAAAGTTTGATACTATCTCTCTCTCAAACTACACATGATATTGAAGTTACAAATAGCAAAAATCATAAGCTGCTTTCTAAAGGAAGATGAAATCTGATGCTACTGCATTGGAGGTGAAGTAGGAGAATCCCAGAGATTATCACCACGGCACACGTCGCTAATCTCTACTGTCAACTGTTTAATTAAAGCTTTAACATAAAAGCAGCTTCTAAAGATAGACTCTGCTGCTTCTGCTTCTTGCTGTCAAGTTTTTGAGGAATTCTGAAAGCAGAAGCCACCCAAGATCTTCCTTAAATAAAATTTAGAGTGCTCTGTGGACAGCAGTTTAAACATAGATGGGGAGAGGGAAGTTGCTTCCTAGGTTCTCACTAAAATGCCAAATCCTCGTGATTTTCCTCAGTGCTTTGGAGGACTATGAAATCATCACCAAGTGTGGATTATCTTTTCTATGGATTGTTTCAAGTTGTTAAACTCTACTTTTGCAACTTGAACATGCAGAAATCTACCGTACAAGTGTTTCAGCCTACTCAAAAGAGAAACAACAGAGGAAAAAACCTAACAGTAAGGTAGCACAACAATGCAATTAAAAAGAGGGGGTTTAGAGTATTTTTTTTCTGCCCACAATGAACCTTGACTACATTTTCCAGATTTTTCTGTCATTACTAAAAATAAAGATATCTGCAAAATTTGTGTTTTTTCCTGCAGGAGTGCTTCGTGTTTTACAAAAGGCCTATTTGGCATGCAATGCTTCTCTAAACTGCCATGGGGGAAAAAGGAAAAAACAAAAACCAAATCACCACACACCTTTACCCTGGGAAACTGCATTAAAGAGGTGGTAATAAGCATGTATATTGCCACTCTAACGATTTGGGGAGTCTAATACTGATCAGCTACACCTGAAGAAAAAACATCTAACTCCTGTGAAGCCCTGAAGTAATTGGCTTCAAGTATTCTAGCTTTCAGTTCCAGCTGGACCCTTAATGTGAACAAACAGTTAATGACTGTGCAACGTTACGCACGCTCAAAGTGCAAAGAGTTAATAAAGTACATATTTGTCTCTGAAAAAGCCTAATTATGGAACATGTACTGTCTTACTATAACTTCTACCTTCTAGTGCTACTAATAAACACACTGTAAAATATTAATGCATTTCTATCTTATTATGTCCCTTGTATTCACCTATAATATTTCAGGATAGTTTCAGCAGCTCAAGAAAAATAGGCCATAACACTTCAAATAGTTGAATATTTCCCAAAGCCTTGAAAAATGTGAACAAATGAAGCCCCAAGACTTTTCTGCAAGGAGATGTATGTTACTGTCATGAATTTCTCACAACATACAGAACAGCCAAGGTGCTTGGCCCCTTACAACCACAAGCACTACCTGGTTTAGAGACACATTTCCTAGCCTCTAGGTTCTATTTTACATGTTGGTTGTTTTTTTTTTTAGCCCAAACTTGCTTGCAAAGTCTAATTTTATTTATTATTTTTTTTTGGACTTCAAGAAATAAAAGAAATTCAAACAAGTGAGACTAGAGCACCAGGAGTTAATGCTGCGCCCTGCCTCGGAGGCAGGAAATTGCCACTGCTCTCCTCAGTGCTGCATCAGCAATGGGTTTTCACATAAAGACGTCTTTGCCTTCAAAACAGTTTTCTTGCATAAAAGAAATGAAAGAAAAAAAAGAAGAGAAAGAGTGGTCTTTATGTTCTTTGCACTGTTGAATTATTTCTCCCTTGTATGGCCTTCCAAGAATGTGTGGGGCCGAGCAAGAACAATGAAACAATGCACATTATTACATTTCTTGAACTTTCGGGTGGAAAGAATCAACTGGCTGCCGTCCCCTGCTAAAGGAAATAAATTGAGTAGGCTGAAACAGCTACTTCAGCAAATAGCCAAGCTAAAAAGAAAAAAGAAAAACCTGCCTAATTTTTTTTCATAGATCACTGAGTGGATGCACCAAGCACTGTTAGCAAAGCTTTCTGCCTTTGAAGATTCAGTAGAGCTGCTGGGAATGGTCCCAGCTCCCTGTTATTCCCTTTTGCCACACAACAGATTCATAGATTGGTGGACTCCAGATAAAGACTAAAGTTGCCTGAAACTAGCAGGCTGTGAGCCTCAGAGCCATATGCAAACTGCTGGAGATTACATCACTGCTCACCGCACCAGGAGCAGAGTAACTCCTTCCCAGTTCAAGACTGCAAACTAATACACATCTACAGAACACTGCTATTTAAACCCTTATTTTTGGTGGATTTTTTTTTTGCATATAGAAGTTTTTACTGACTTTTTTGGTTTGTTTTGGTTTTGTGCACACATGAAATACTCTTTGCCGCTGAACTTGAAAATTAAAAACTTCACATCCAGGGGTTTTAAAAATTATGTTTAAGACTGGCCCTGTTGACTGAGGTCACTTTTAGGCATTTATGACAAGCATTCACCTTCAGTGGGATAAATCCCTCTTCACCTCTAGCTTTAGGCAAGCTGCTATGTATGAAAAATGTTGTTTTTAATTTTATATACATATACATGTATATTTTATATACATATTTCAACTTAGACTCTATAAAAAGTAACTTGTTCTCTCTATCAAATCATACTTTTAGCTATTTATAGAAGTTTATAAAGATAAAAACATTTTGCTGGCTTAGTATATTTCTTTAGAATTCACAAGAAAAAGTGCTTAGAAATCCAGACCATTTTTTCTGTCTCTCTTTTAACACGGAATTCATTTTTTTTGTTCCAGCTTTCCCTTGTTCAGCTACGGGGCTTCTGGGAGATCTCAGATGTCTACTGAGGGGTTTCTTGATACCTGCAAGTAAAATTTTTCACTGACCTGTTTCTGACCAACAATAAAAGCTTTTGCCATACCTTTCATGAGAACTCATCTATTGAAGGACCCACAAAAGATTTTCAAACTTTTAAAGAAAATCCTGCAGTTTTCATGTATTATGAAAGCCTATAAAATTCTTCTGAAAATACCCTATGCAATGAAAGCAATTAAATGAGACACCATAGCTAGAAAAATGGATTTCTAATGTAAGATGTTTCTTTTTA
Organism: Apaloderma vittatum; assembly: GCF_000703405.1. Lineage (NCBI taxonomy): Eukaryota > Metazoa > Chordata > Aves > Trogoniformes > Trogonidae > Apaloderma > Apaloderma vittatum. The sequence continues at coordinate 23,968 of NW_009708428.1, read as the reverse complement.
TCATCTGCATTTCTCAATGACAAAACCCTACTAGTTCTTCAGTCATTAAGTCCTACTACGTACAGATAAGCTGAACTTCTGATGGAAATGTGTAGGAAGAAATATCATTTTCACTGTTTTATCCTTCATAAATAGACACAAAACCATCCAGATGTCTCTTCAAAATAATTCCATAAATATACTGCTGATGTGTCATGCAATGGAATTGAAAAAACTCTAAAAACTAAACTTCTTTTTAAGTTCAATGGACTACATAGCATAAAACAACAGCACTTCAGAAACTAAAATATCTAGTTTAAGCAAAAAAGAAAATCTTAGGGAAAAATCTCAGTCAGTGCTCTCGTGCACTTTTCATGCTCCCACTGGGACCAACAGCAGAAACTTTAGCCCAAATCTAGCACAGTCTTATAATTTTCACTTGGCTACAAGTTACTTATTTTGAAGAGAACTGCACAAAACTTTCCTAGTGCTAGAGTCACCTCCTTTTACCGTTGTTTTTCCAAAACGATGTCCGAGTACCAAATTGAACTGCCTGTCCCATCTAACACTCTGTAATAATAATAATGAAAGCAGATGTCTAGAGTTTCAAAGACTAACTTTTATGATATATAGTATTATGAAATATTCTGCAAAGCTGAATAATCTTTTATGACATCTTCCCTTTTAATCATAATTTATTTTGACAACTTCGGTACTTCGAGTTGGCACGAGCAAGGAAGGATGACTGGCAGTTGAGGCCTTGGAGTAGTTAAATTTCCCGTGGTTTGCTTCATTATGATTCTGTACTGCAACATAACATGAATTTGATTTAAAGAGCCAAAGGCCTCAGTCTTTCACTGAGTCTCATGTCAACAGAATGGCTCCCTGGGAGAGGAAGAACTGCCCACGTGTGCTCCCATCCCTCTGCGCTGAAGGAGGGCGACGTGCAGAGTCACGGAGGCCCCTACATCCCTCAGGGGCATAACGTTAGGTGGGATAAAGGAGGGACCTTTACTCCACAACGTTGAATGAGTTGGAGTCTTCTTAAGCACTGAAGTGCCTGGAGGTGTACGCAGGCCTAAAGAAGCCTAGACTGTTACCTCCATGGTCTGCACCAGTGTACCCCCACTTGAAGAATCAGGGAAGATACAAATACTACAAGTTATTCTGGTGTTTCTTATTTGGCACCTGTTGAAGAAACACCTCTGTTTCATTCCTTTTTTAAAAGCTATTTTTAAATTTGCTTCAGGGAAAGTCATCACTTCTATTATTTCTTTCTTGTCTTTTGCTTTCTCTGCCTTGTGGACAAATGTGTTCTACAACTGAGGAGAGAGTAAATCTTCTGCTAAAAAGAAATGCTGCTTGGAAATAAATGATGTCATGTCAATCTGTTATTGATTCACACATCAGACTACAGTTTTTACTTCGAATAACCAGAGGAAACAACAGGCTCTCATTCACCATATCTGCCAATGCCACCTCCAGAGCTCTTCTGGCTCCTACTGCCCCAGAAACCAGATTATCAGCCGTGACAGCCGGGCTGCATGCCCAGACTGTGACAGCGACCAGCAAACTTTGGTCACTTCAGAAGCTGCAGTCAGGCCCACTGTCACCTGGGAGTTTTGTTTCATTTCATGTCACTGGTAACACCTTTCTTCTCAATCGGGCTCAATAGCTCTGCCACACCTAGCATGAGGGTTACTCTTGACTGAAACACAGCTTAGGGAAAAGCTTCCAGATCCAGCTAATAACAAACATTACTAGCTAGTTTCTTTTCGCAAAAAAACTCAAACTCCCCTGTAAACCTGAGATGCAAATGCAATCACTTAGATCTTTGTCACAGAGCTGCCGCATTTTAAGAAAATACCCTTATACATATCTTCCGTCAAGCCCATTTCTTTCTGTTAGTGGCTGCATTACTGCTACGCTTCAGTCCATGTTGCCAATCTGACCAAATGTCCCCATGAAGTAACAGAAGGCTTAACAAAGGGGGTGGATTTTGCTGCAGCGGCTGATCAAATTGTTTGAGAATCCACTGACACTGAGGCAAGCAGGAAAAACCTCAATAACTTCTGATTGCTGTTACAAAATCATCGTCTTGTGGAATATCTCAAATTCGCAAGGCTGGGGAACCACTAATACTGTACTGCGTCTCCTCCAGGCCATGGAAAGCTGGGTAGAAGAGCAAACTCCCCAGACAAAAACTACTTGCAACAGTGGGTTGCCCTAAATTAGAAAACCCACCTTTCACCTGACGCTGCATCCAGCTGGTGCACGCTGAAGGGAAAGGTTACAACATGCAAGACACTGAAATCACATCTACATACGAGATTACACGTGGATAGAGCCAAGAGGACAGCTCTGAGAAGAAAATAAGCAGGTCAGGAATG
>NW_009708428.1:361-21568 GCF_000703405.1 Apaloderma vittatum | reverse complement strand
ATGACAGGGTAGAGAAAAGCGTTGCTATGGATGGGAGCGCTTGATCTGCAAATCTACACCAGGGCCAGATACAAAATGGCTCACAGTGGTCTGTTTCTCATATAAAAGAGAATAAAAAAAAATAAAAATGTAACATGAAATTCTACTCTATGTGTCTGTATACTTCCGACTCTTTACTCTCCTGAAGATTACAACTATTCAACAAGCAGCTAATAGCTATGGGTATAGGTAGGTTTTTCAACAATGTTCGAGACTTTTTTATGCTGTCTTTTTTTTTTTTTCTAAACTATTATGGGCCAGAAAATCCAACACTGCTTCTCACACTACTAAGTTGCTTAATGTCCATCCTATAAAAAAACAACAGAGAGAAAAAAAAAACCTGTATCCAGACATTACACCTGAAAGTACAAACTAAAGAGAGCATTGCCGCATTCCAGTTACATTAAATGACGATTAAGCAGTCATCAGACCAAAATCCAACACAGCCACTTTACACCTGGTAAGGAAGCATTTAAAGAGGTGCTGCAAGCTCAGTTTTGATCCATGTTATAGCTCTTAAGGCCAAGTTTGCAAGATGCTGATACATTCAGTGCAAAACTAAGGCAAGCATGGCCACAATGCACAAGTGCACCTTTGTATATACACTGTCTATAAGGCACGTGCTATGTTAAGCCTCTAAGCAGTTTTATATACTTAACTGCAGCAGCAGCAGTGTGCTCTCAAACACCAGTTGGCAGTGGCACGTTGGGCTGTGAAGTCTCTAAAATGTGATTCCATTAAAGACATTGGATGTTGCTGCTACTTAGGAACTGTTAAAAGTACAGGAACAGATGGAGAACTAAGTTTACCATTTAGCTGCCTAGTTCATGGACCATTTCCTGTTCCCCCTGCCAAACATTTCTGAAAGTACAAATTTTTATCATTTTACTGGCATTTCTCTCTTCCATGGTGGTTTTAATAAACCATTTCTTTCACCACACTTTGTGGTGTGACATCTTTGTAATCTCCTATTTTATGATATATAGGAACTACCAGTTTTGAATGTTAGCATTTTGCACCGATAAACTGTAATTAGTCACCTTAGTAACAACAACATGTTTCCTTCTTCACAGAGGTACTGTATTTTCTATATTTTTTTTTTAATTCTTAATTACAAAACCAAAAACTGTTTGGCTACCTGACTTTTTCTGCCACTTCCTATGTGGCTGATTTGGGGGCAATCAAGAAAGCAAAATAAGTTTTTTTTACTGTACCATGGAGGATACTCTTGAAAGAGACCTATCCAGAGACTCTCTTTCAAGAGCCTCTTGAAAGAGAGTGTTTCCGTGCTCCAGAGGAAACAGTCCTGCAGCAAAGCAAACCCCCAACAACCGAATTCCCTCACTACACAGTAAGAAGGGCTTGAAGAGGCCACCTATTTCATCCTCTCCTATTTCCAGAGCGATGGCCTGGCCAGTAGCTCTCCCTCTGTGCTTGTGAACGAGGTTCCCGCTGTGCTGATGCCTTTCCCCAGCAGGCATGAGCGCACCGTGCCTGTACTTGGCAAGTGTCCTGGTGGGGGAAAGACCAAGGAGCGGAGGAAGAAGAGCCAGGTAGTTGGGGAGAGGAAGAAGAGCTTGTATACTTGCAAGGATTCTTCCCCGCATCCTTTTTAAATTTCATAATTCCAAGGTTGGAGAGATTTCTCTCTCCTGAGCCAGTTCAAGCCAGCAGACATAACAGCACTTCAGCTCTGCGAGCCAGCCAAATGCAAGCACACTTCAAGACAAGGGCAATTTTACAGTCCTGCTTCATTTATCAAACCTGACATGTACTGCACATTATGATTTCCTTGTAATGGTTTGACTGTAAATTTACCCTCAGCAAGATCCTTTTATATGCATTCAAACTAATTTACCTCTCACTGATCGAGTCCTAACTTGTAATTTGCTTAAATGCAGAGCCTAAATTGACTAAATCAAATGCATTCGCTCAAACTCAATAAACAGAACCATTACCCACTGAAGTAAGCGAGTCTCCTAAGAGCATCAAATGCTTCCTTACAGTGGAAGAGCTGGCTCAGGAGCCAACCACCACTCCAGCTAATGACCATGTTTCTCCCTCTATTTCATTAGCCAGTCTGAGTACTCTAATACTTTTTACCCCCTCTCTAAACGGAAGTGCAAGCATACACAGCTTTATCAAGTACTGCAACCAAAGCAAATAAAGCCCATTTTCCAGTGTAATGAAAAGGAACCAGTGGAGAAAGATACATTTGAATATTGCTGTTAATGCATACATTAGCTAAGGCAGAGGCATCCTTAAAGATCTCAACCACCTCGCACAGTGTATCCATTTGCGGAGAAGGTAATAAAATTATTGGAGTACTGTGTCAGTACATGTTTTTTTATAGCAGTGCAAATATGGTTGAGTCATACTGATCTGCCTCCAACTCAGTGCTTAGAAAGGCACATTGATTTGAAATTGCAAAGTAACCATTTAAAAACTAACGCGCTGCCATCAGTCAAAAGTGCATTTAGCCTCTTAAATGAAGGATGCGCAAACCAGGATCCTCCCAGAAGGGATGGAAGACTGCTACCAACTGCACCTAAACTTACCCCAAGCATTTCACTAGTGCAAATTTACATCAGTGGCTTTGTAAATTAAATGTAATAGTGTGATAACAGCAGAGGGTATGGTCTAGTACTTTATATCAGCTTAAGAAAACCTATGTTGGACTAAAAGTATTTAGAGCTTCATGCCTGTTGAAAATTATATCTGAATGGCACATAGTACACCACAGGTACCATAAGTTTTTCTGATATGCAGAATTATTACTGCAGGGCAATACTGCTACACCTGCAAGGGGGATTAAGCAGCGAAGTTCATTCTGAGTTAAAGTTCAAACTTCAAGTTGCCATGAAGAAAAAACAGTGATAAAGACAATACATTTTATTGCTGATATGTATAAAATAAATATCTAATCAGAACTGAAAATTGCAAACTAGCAGACTAATTTTGGAAACAACTGCCAAGTTTTTATCACAAACTATTAATTAAACATAGCATTTAATAAATACTTATCCTTAAGATGCTTTAGGAATATTAACTCATGCATTTTTCTTATTAATAATCAAAAGCCGTAATTTGTGCTTACACAAAGAGCATGCCTATGGCAAACTCAAAACCCCCAGGAAATTAAATTATCCATCGTAATAAATACCACGTTTCATTTAATCTGTGTCCCCTTGGAAACTTTGGCTTTTAGTTCCCTTTATGCTAACTTCCATCAAAAATCAGTAGGTAAGATTCTGTTGTGGTTTACAAGATAATGTGTCAAAGAATTATGTACAGATCTACCAAGGGCAGATTTTCCTGAGACATGCCTGAGAGTAGCTCTGGTGCAGCTTCACATAGTTTCTGAATGGCCAGAGCCATAGTTAAAGGTGTCTCATGATTGAGAAGTGATTCTATACTTTCTTGGGGTCTTGACTCTCTCTAGTGCTAGAAAGAAGAATGCGAAAGGTCTAGGAGTTATCAGTGCTCCGCAATAACCGTTACCTCTCAAATATGCCTATTAAGGCTTAATGGCAGTTGATGTGGGCTTGTAGGATGAGGGCCAGCTGAGAACGTCGTGTCACACGCTCTTAGCAACAACATCAGCATTCCAGTGCATGTTCGTCCTTGGCGGTAGAAAAAGTTGCCAAAAAGGTAATGCTTCTTGTAAGGATCCGTCTGTGTGGCCAATGCTCTGTGTGGCAGGTCAACAGCTCACTCGACAGCTGAGATTTAAAAAAAAAGAAAAGGGACGCTGAAAGGGCAGGTGAGGGAAAAGGAGGTAAGGCTTGAGGCAATGCTGAGTGACAGCAGAGAAAACCCAAGGAAAGCATTGCTTCAAACAGCAGCCTCTGAGGGAACTCTGCTAAAACACTAAAATGAGGACCTTTGAACACATCTGCTCGTTTAATTTGCTTGCAAAGTTTGCAGTTAAGACTTGCTATATCTTCCCTTCCTAAAAATGGCACATAGATCCAGATGTTACTCAGCAAGGTTCTTCTCCAGTACATGAGGGAGAACAGGATTTCCAAGTACTGCAAAAAGAATTAAGTTCCCAGATCTGGCTTCTGGTATTTTTAATTTTTTTCAGACTTTTTAGAAAATTTACTACTTCTCTATACGGAGCATTCCCCTTATTTTTTTGTTGTCTTTATATAGAAATTATAGTCTAATAAGTAGTATACTAGAATATACCCACTGGAATAAGTCCAGGATTAATCATATCTTTCAGAGCCTCCAGTTTCAAAGACTTTCAGTTCTGAGTTTATTCCTGTTCCAATTAGGAACTTGGGCACTCCAGGAAATTCTTGTATTAATTTGCTGCATTCTGAGGAAATAAGTGATGCAAGAACCAGCAAAGTCATAAAGAAAGACACAGCAGTGTTACTGCTCTAATGCCAGCACAGGCAGAGGTTTATTAAACCCATCAGCAGTTGTTCCATCATTTATGGAAAGCCTATCACCACCCTCAGAAACCAACTGCCCGAAATCAACTAAGCTGAAGAGCAAGGGATGTCATAGATCTAGAAAACAAGAATGAGCTGTAGTGGCCTAATCACTTTTTCTCCTCAAGAGGATATTCCAAGAGCATTACCCTGCCTATTAGACATAAAAGAAAAGTGATCTACAACTGCACTGCAAAGCTGAAACTTGCTAATGGCGCATATGCTTTAGCCACGATGCATCTACCAGGTAAGAGGTGACTCAGGTACATGTCCAAAATTCGCTGTCACATCAAAGAAATGATACAGCCAGAGATTTTCAGGGGTTTGTTAATACAGGGGGAATGCTGCATACCATCTCTTCCTTATGGACCACTGCCAATACTGTGTGATTCACACAGTCATCAGATGCACAGGTTCTTCAAGCACGTCGACATCTCATAACAATCTAACCTTATATTACCTAAAAATTAAATAAACTCTTGCATTCCCCTCTCCCATTGTGGGAAGACAGCTGCCAGCCAAGTGTCTCTAAATAAAGCCTACATACACTGTAAACCCTTCTTATGCTTGCACAGTACAGAGTGATGTCAGCTTAAAAATCAACATGAATTAAATCCAACTTGACTCCTCTCTTTACTCATGTGCCTTTCCTCAAAACTAGATATCCTTGTTTACAGCAATGAACAAGAACTTATTTAGCAAAGGAGCGTGTTCTTCATTTTTCACAGCAGTTAGACATACGCATATTGTCAGTCTGTCTCCTGCTGATCTGCTTATAGTCAGTACTGTTTCAAACTAATAAACAGAATAAATATTCATCACTCTCTCCCTTGCCTTGAAGCCCATTTAATGCAACTGGAGAGACAAGGGCACAGAAGAGTCAACCGTTGTAGTAATACAGCTAAAATCATTCTCTTTGTGGGTAATGAGCATCAAGGAACTGGTGTTTTTTCTAGTTGCCTTCTTACATTGTGAGGGAAACAATACTTTGTCATGTTGCCTGCAGACCCAATTTAAAGAAGCTGATGAAGAACTACTGTATAATCAGAAGAGGCAAATATATTTGAGGTAATTCACTGTGAGCAAGACTCCAGTCAGTAGTAACCGTTTTACTACTGCATTTCCAAATTGCCTTCTTGCAGTTAACCAGCAGATACTCAACTCAATCCCTCTATTTTGTTCTAAGAGCTTTTTTTAAGTAATGCCAGCTGACAAAGGCATCATGCACAGCACACGTGAAGCTTGTCACAGTGCTTCTTTCTCAAGAAGCATCAGAAGCTGGATTAGGACTGAGCTGTGCAGTCGAGCACTGCATGAGGGAGCATCCTGCCCACCTTCAAAAAGTGCAGTCTGGTTTCTTCCTTCCCTGACAGCTGTTGCAGGACCATTCTCCTTAGTTACTAAAAAAACCCCAGAAAGTCAAACACGATTTAGCCCTTTCAGAAGGAGAAGGTAACATATCTTTTGTCTGATACACAGGATACAACATTATCAACCTGTCTCTGAACTCGGTTGAACAAGGAGCAGGCAAAATGCTGGCACTTCCACACACATAGCAAAAAGTGCAGTCTGGTTTCTTCCTTCCCTGACAGCTGTTGCAGGACCATTCTCCTTAGTTACTAAAAAAACCCCAGAAAGTCAAACACGATTTAGCCCTTTCAGAAGGAGAAGGTAACATATCTTTTGTCTGATACACAGGATACAAGCATTATCAACCTGTCTCTGAACTCGCTTGAGCAAGGAGCAGGCAAAATGCTGGCACTTCCGCACACATAGTGCCACAAACAGGACACAACTGGATCTTTGTTTCCTCTCAACATTACATAGATGTTCAGGACCGGGCTATTTACTTCGAGTTCAGAAGTGGGCGGTACCCGTGTGAGGAGACAAAAGGGCAACACCTCCTTCCATTGACCTGCCCTCTAGAGAGCCCCCAGTGCTGCCACCACTGGCACACTCCTGTCCACCCAGATGGCCTGGGACCCCAGGGAGGTCTCCTGGGATGGTAACTCACCTGGAAAACTGTTTTCCTAGGTGGAGAAGTTGGGGCAGATAAAGGTGACAGGTGAGTGGCTCAGTATTCTGTGTACATTAACCCTCTTTTATTCCCTTACAACATGGAGAGGATTCATCTTTCAGAACTCGAATGATCAACATTTTCCATCTTCTTTGTCATGGAAGAAAGACAATAAAGCGCACCTACACTGATTATTCACAGAGTCAAGACTAGGTAAACCTTTTCATAAACTGTGACTCTCTCTAGATGCCCAGCTTGGGGCACAGCAACAAGCGACGATTAACAAAAAGCAAACAAACGAGCCACACACACACACACTCTTTTGAGCCCTGCTCTCCTGAAAAGCTAAGTCCTTCAGAAGTGGCCCATTTTGGGAAACAAGTCAGTCAGCTGTAATTGCCACTCACTTTTTGGAAATCTAGTTGCAGTGGGAGAGATGGATTTGCTCGCTGTATAACCCCAAAGTAAGGTCCCTTGGTTCGTTTGATATAAATTCCTGTGCATGTCAGTTTGTATTAATATCATCATATTAGCTGTCTTTCTCCAATATTTCTGCAAATACTACCAAAATATACTCATGAGCCCAGAGGAAGGACTACTTAGAACCAAGTAAATAATAACGGAAAATAAATTATTTTCTGGATGATAGATGTGCAGGAGTGAAAGTTTGGAGCAATTCATTAGTCCTCATATTCAGTTATTTTAGTTCAAAGAGAATTTAATTATCTTCTTTTGAAGAAGAAAGTTGTTCTGCTGTAATATGTAATAACAAGTAGTGTCTTTTTTACTGCTGCTGCTAGTAAAAGACATAAACGATTTTTTTAAAAAAAAGATGCCTCTCTTTCAGTAGCAGAAAACAAGCAAGCAAATAGTCTGTAAGCAGTATCTTCTCAATGTTTCTTTTCTGTACTTCAGTATTTTTTGTTCCATAAATGACTTTAGGCAAGTAAAAATAAGGGTTTTGTTAATGCCTGGCAAAGTTCATTTAAATGGTGGCCAGAGAACAAGCCTTCATGTCACCTTAGATTGAAAACAGGGAGACCAGACAAACATTACACAAGAAAAATCATAGTGGGTCAGATGTTACCGAAATAAAACTCGGTTCAGTATACTTTACATTTGCAGGTATATAGAAACAGCCACATGACAGGTGAGGGAGGACAGAAACATTTTTGTGGAGCAAAAAAAGATTACACGCTTCAAATGTACAAGTAGTTTGACTATACTCTTCTTTGACTGTCTCCCTACCCAATTTTTGGAAACTGTCAGATGCTACTGGAACTCTATATTTCATCGCTAAAATAGAATCAACACAGAGCAGCAAATAGGGCTATTTGCCTCACTTCAGAGTTGTAGCATAACCATTGCCAGCTGGAAGTTAGAGTTATTACAAAGTTCTCTCTGGATCCATACCCACAGAGACTACTAGGATAGCATCAACTACATCAAGAAGAAAAGGCAAGCAATTTGAATGCTGTAAAGCCCCCTCAATAGTTTTGGCTTACAGTACACTTTTAACTCTAAGGAATTCCACTTAATATCACATCAGAAACATCTTTCACTGACACTCCTTCCTTAAGATGAGTTATGGTTGATTTTCAGCCTAGTGCTCAGTGGCATCAGGTGAGAATCTCCATATTAACAAAAAAAAAAAAAACGGAACTATAGCATCTGCTCTATTCCCTGCTGCAAGTCAGGGCATCTCAGATGCAGAATTAAAGGCTAGCACAGCTTTCATGTATTTAAGAAATGGCAAATCCTTATGTGAATGAGTTCCAAATACTTGAATAGAATCTTTTCTTCTTACCTCCCCACCTTTTTTTCCTAAGGAGCTGAAAGGACCACAAAAGGTGCAGAGCTGGCAGACATTGGTGAATACTGTATTCATGAAGGAAATTTTAAAAGACTGAATAAATGTAATGCTCTAACTCTTTTGTATTCTATTCGAAGCAAGGTGATGTCTGGGAATCGTTGCAGAAGGAAGTTTGCAGTCTCAACCTGCATCTCAGCTTTTTCATGAACAGAAAGCTGTAACAAGCCAGCCTGAAGTTGTAGAAAGGGTTATTGATGGCATCCTCTGTGTTACGGCTGCCTGATCCAGTCTAATGACGCAGATCTGGAAAGAGTTACCTATATGCAATAATGCACTATATCCAGTGTGCATTTCATAAACCTCTCTTCTTTCATGCATATAAATGCAGAAACAAGAACAGACCTATTGTGTTTTTACAAGGTATTTTTATTATTGAAGAGCATGAATCATTTTCCCTTCTGAGACATTCTGATACACAGCATTGTTTCTCTGTTGGGGATGGGAGGGCATAAGGTTTTCCCCTGAACTGCAAGTCCCACAGCATGCTGGCTAATAGATGCTGTTCTCATCTCTACCATAACCTTGAGAATTTGGTGTTTCTCAATTCTTCCACTGGCCCTCTGCAACTCCTCTGAGATACACAGCTCAGATTCCCTACAAGGACTGTGCCTGTACCCAGGTAATCTTCACTTCTTGGATTCTGAGGCTTCAGCGGCCCCTTAGGACACAGGAACTGCCACTTTCCGTTAGGTTCCATCTACTCCCACAGTGTTCAGGGAGCAACCCGAGGTCGGTCAGTGTTAGGTTTAAGGACACTGCAAAAGCCTTCCAAGGGACAAATGGGCCCCCATGGATGACTGGACTCAGCCAAACCTCTGACATAGCAGCTGAAGAAGCAGAAGGAGCTCTCTGCTGATGCTTCAACGCAGCACATAAGCAGACTCTCCCAAAGACTGGCCTCACTCACACTCACACTTTTCCTAAGCTATGGAAATTATGTGTAGAAGGTCTCCATCTCCCAGGAAAATAATTATTCCCACTGGGTCATACATATAACAGGACAGAGTTCGTAAAATCAGAAGAAAACCTTTACTCACCTTTTTTGGCTGTATTCATTACTCCCAAAGCTTTTAGCCCCCAAACGCTTTCATCTTAGTTGTTTGCACCAGCCTGTGGCACCCTACATGTCCATGAGTTTCAGAGAGAGCAAGGAGGACCTCTTCTCAACAGCTTCCAGCATCTACACGTCTATTTGAGAGGTGATCTTGTTCAGCTCAAAGCAAACAAGGTCCGACATCAGGCTGCCGTCAATTCCATCTGAACAAGGTAACATTCAGTCCAAAACATGTAATAAATGAGTTCAAATTTCCCTTAGTTTGCTACATCATCAGTGCCTTGTTATGTATATAAATATTCAGTTTCAGATTTTGACAGATACTGATTTGACAGTGTTCAGTTTCACTGAATATTCCCTTCTGCCCGTGTTGTAAAACAAGAGATGGGGATACTTCATTTTGGATTACACTTCATAGCGCAAATCTTCGTCTAAATCCTTTTCTACAGAACTGAGATGTAATCTCATTTTCTACAATGCTGAGCAAAGAGAACTAGAAATTCGCTCGGACATGCAGGCTATTCACACTTCTGCACTCTTCTAGACTGCAGGGTAGCACTGGTATTTGATCAATACAGGTGGGTGGTTTGGTTTTTATTTGCATTTAACAGATTTTGGCAGAATGTGAAATCCAAACATCAAAGACTTGCTTTAGAGGTAAGGGCACAAACCTTTTGAAAAAGTAACCATTTAAAAAATGTGCTTGAATGTCTATATTTGGAAATTGCTTCACCCATTAGTTACCTCCAGCTCCCAAAACTAGTCCAATACAACACAGAAAGGAAGTATGTCCCACATGCCAACCATAAAAGCAAATTAACATAAATTAAACTTTCTTGTGACAACTTCTATTTTTTAGCAAATTATATCAAATAATTAGCTAAATTGGGGGGCTGGTTAGCTCAGTCGGTTGAGCATGATGCTGATAACACCAAGACTGCGGGTTCAATTCCCATTCGGTTCCCATGTGTTGCCTGGTCTAGTTGAGACGTGGCGTCCCTGCCCATGACAGGGAGGTTGTATTAAATGATCTCTAAGGACCCTTCCAATCTAGTCCATTCTGTGATTCTATGAAATTCAAGGAGTAAAAAAAAAAGGTGCTATTTGCTGTAAGTTCATTGCTACAAAAAATAATTAATAGACTATTCACCAACCAGTCTCTCACTGTTTAGGTATCATTGTTTAATGAGCATGTCAGATCATGCTCTTGGTGGGGAAAACGGGGACGAACCACACACATAGAACCAAGTTTCGTGTAACATATCCATTACAAGGAAGGCAGCACATAATATACTACATACTTAATAAAATCTGGCCCATAAAAGCTAGAATTGGCTCTTCTGCTCCTAATAAACTTCAGTGAGACCCCAGAGACAACCAGGTTGAATAATTCTTACTTCAGGTTTTCTGTTCTTCCGATACGAGACCATTCAACTTTTTCTGGTTTTTCACAATGTGACATCTAGCTACACTCTGAATGTGGTCTGAAGGGGAGTAACAACAAGTTATTCCTGGGGAAAGGAACACAGGGAAACACTGTATTAGGGTAAATTTGCAGGGATTTCTACTTTAGAAATAGATTTAATAGTTTTCTCTAGACTTTGCATCAAATTGCCATCAGTCTTCTGAAATTGCTGCACATCTCCCAGCTAAACCAGATTTCTACACTAAACATAAGGGTAAAATTAGGGCTCCATATTGAAGACCTGGCCATTAACATAACTTCTGAGACTACTGTCTGTACTCAACATCAAAAACTACTATTTCCTTGTTCTCATACCCCCTTGCCAGAGGGTAGACAGGAGGTACATTGACAGGGGACCAATTAAACTAAATGAAGCCAAAAGCAGATAAAAGCTGCACTGAAACGTGTTGAGTCAAGGCGTTCCTGACACCATAAATATTTAGAAGTGATACAAAAGGTCAAAGGAGAAATAAATTAATAGCTCAAGAAAAGACCATTTGTACCTATGCTGTTTCACTGAGAAATGAATGGCATTTGTGAGAAGTGTGACACAGATGAAAAAGGATTTAAGAAAGACTAGGTAATTACAGCAGTTGTTTAACATTTCTAAGCAGGTCTTTGGGTGATCATTTAAGAGAATGAAGAGGCAAAGCTAAAGGCACAGGCATGCTGGTGGTTTTGCCTGTCTCCCTAAGCCTGAATACAGTGAGTGCCTGCCAATCAATACTTAACTGCAGAGTTACCACGAAGATCTGTGCACAGCTGCTCCTCTTCGGTGTGTGGCTGCCTTCAAGGTCACTGGGATGCTGGAACAGCATGGATGGACTGGAAGATGATGAAGAGGATGAAAAAGGTGACAAAAAGAGAAAACAGAAAAAATGAACTGTTTCTCAATGGAAGGGACACAAAGAAATACTGCATTAGGATTCAAGCAGTCCAGGAAGGAAAATGACAGTCCAATGAGACTCAGCTTCTGAAATGTCACCCTGAGGTACCCCATCAAAACACACACATCCCAAAGGGACAAGATGGCTATGGTACTGACCCTCTGAAGACACTCTCTCTCTCGAAAAAGAGGCAGAAAATTGGCATTCACTTCACCTCACTCTTGCTCATTTGGTTCTTAAGCAAGAGCGCTTGGGGCAAGCTCTTTGTAGGGAGAGGGATGGTGGCAAAGTTTCCTGTGGTTTCAAATGTGACCCGGAGTCCTGAAAGTGAGCTGGTACAGAGGAGAGGTGAGTCCTGGAAGTGCAACGAGTCTGTGACTCAAAACTTGCGCCAGCAATTCCGACACAGCCTGTAAGGACAGCAAATCCTCCTTCTTCAGGGGCACTGTAGCTGTTTGCACAACTAGGAGGAGGGGGGAAAAAGAAAAAAAAAAGGTACTTTGCTAATGATTGAGCACAGGAATTATAAAACACTATCTAGAGAGTACAACTTTTCCTGCTTGGTTTACCAAAGCACACCTTGACACAAACTGTCAGGTTGCTATGGTGTCAGAGCTTTTTCTTTACGTGAATTCCATGAGAAAATTGATGTGCTTATGTGATGGGGGACCTACTCCAGCAAGGAGTCCAACAGAGACTGGATGCAAAGCTTAAAGTATTTAAAAAGCAAAGAAAAGCAGAGCTGCCCACAGCTGGCAATCATATCCTTCGAGTAGTGCCATACAGGGAAGGTGTTAGAACAGAAATGTCTTAGAGCTACACTGGCATGGATGAAGCAATATTTACATATGTCTATTTTTATTATTAGCAGAGCATTCAAAGGCAAACTCCACAGGGATCTGGACACTCTAACTTTCCTGACTGTGTGCTACACTATGCGTAATAGCACATAAGGAGGCGGTCAACTCTGCTGACCCTGCAAATAATATCCAAAATGCTAAACATGGCAGAAGCCTCAAAACACATGCCCTGTATACTGCAGAAGAGAGAAGACAAGCAGTAGAGGCATTGCTCAGAGGCAAGAAATAACAGCAATTCATCAAGGACCCCAGGACTCTGCCAGGGCTGGTCTAGACACACAGCTTGGCTCCAGGGCAGCTGGACAGTGTCAGCACCAGCAACTTCCCTGGCTCAGCTTGTTTGAGACAAAAAAATTCAGATAAGCAGCAGCTTGTGTGCCGCAACAGCTCCATGCCCATCCAGGTGCTGGAAACCAAGACTCCACCTGAAGGGCTCCGAGGCTACTCTTCAGCTGAATGATAACGACAATACATGAAGTCATCAGTACTGCATCCCTTCTGATCATAAATAAGCCACAGCATGGTAGAGGAAAGGAAGAAACTGAATAGATTTGCTGGTACAGATCAGCAGGACATCACAAAATGCTTGATGGAAGTCAATCCAGACGTAAAGTCTTCCAGACACCTACATGACTGTCACACCTACGACTGTCTGCCCTGTGGCTAAGTGACATGTGCACACAGACAAAAAAAAACCATTTCTGACCAAGATGAAAAGAATCCGTAGACAGAGAGATGCACCAGTGATGCCAGAGTTGATGTTGCAAGAAGTCTCACAGTGGGACATCACAAAGCTAATGAAAACAAAAGTGATGCCCTAAGTGAGGTCAGGACAGTGAGTTGTTAGGAGAGGGACAGGTCGTAATGTGAACTATCGCTGAAAGTTCTCGTCTGTGACACTGGGGATCCCCAGGTACTGACTGGCCTAAAGGCTTAAGAATAACTGACCTCATAAACTGTGAAGAAAGTTTGAGGGGAATGGATCTGTTTTTACAGTCCACTTGCTCAGGAGAGTAGATGACTAGGCAGGAAATTAAAGGACCCACCATCAGCAGTGGTGTTCTCTGAAATGCTCCCACCGTTGCAGTGGTACAGAAGTGGTACAGCAGGTGTGGATCGCAAGGCACCTGAGTAAACTCCTGGAACAGAGAGAAAAGAGGAAATTTGTACAAGAAAGGTAGTCTTCACCTGAGCCAATACAGAACCAGGTTGCTATTACCACTTTCAAAGTTACAGGAGAATTTAAAATCAAAGGCAGGTGCAGGAGAGCACACTGTTTAGAAATAAAAGGCTCCATAATTCCACATAAAGAGAAGTGAGAGTGATGCAGAAGAGTGCCATTTCACAGGAGAGGGGAAAAAAATAAAAATAAAGATGACTAGAAGACTTAACCTACACACAACATATGGATCTGATTAAGCATCAGATGTGATAGGGGGTAGGGACCTGCTGCAGAACAGTAACAGATAGGGGTTCCATACACAAGGGAGTGAGACATGCACGCACAGAAGAACAACAGATGCCTTGTGAGAAACAGATTCCCAATGGCCCCAAGTTCTAGGTAGAGAGAGGAAGAATGTCCTACTGGGGACCAAGCATAAGCACAAAAGCAAGGGTCCTATACTGAAAGAGGCTTTGAGGTCAGAGGGACTGCAAGCTGAACAACGAAAGATGCCAACTATTCCTACACGTATGTGCTGTGTGAGATATGAAGCTGCACATTTAAACACATAAATAACTGCCTCAGAGCAATTATTCAGGAAATGCACAAGAGGCAAAGCAATTCGTGAGCTGGTTCTGAGGAACATTGAGGATCTGGTTCCAAACGCTGCAGAGATTCATTCTGCCATGCCCCAGATATACTAAAGGGCAGGAGCAGCAACAGCATCCTCCCCCATCTGAACCAACGGCAGTTCTTTAAGTGGGACTACATTTTTTTAAAAAAGAAAGAGGCAGCTATTTTAAAAACAAAAATCTGTGAAGATACAAGACAACATAGTGGAGGCTCACTGAATTAATATTTAACCTTTTTGTTATTTAATCATTCTACTAAAAGAATAAATTCTTTAACAATTTAAAGCCATGGTCATTTAGGAAAATAAAACCACAACCAAACCAAAATCGCACATACAGTTACACTTTATGTAAGATTAAAGTGAGCAGGCTAAAAAAGGGGTTTGAGGGACAACTTGTTAAAAGGCATTAAACCAGTTATTCTTTTCTCAGGAGTAGGAGGCTTGCCAGAAATTTTTAACACCAATAATCAATGTGTAATTGGAGAGACCAAGGAAGAGACCATAACAGAAAAAACTAAATTAATTTTCTGCATCTATGTTATCTCTTCAGGATTTACAGGAGTGAATCCAGAGGAATTTCAGGAAAAAGTTGTAACATAAATTGAGAAGATCAACACTGGCTGGTTACCAGCACCAGATGGTCTTCACCCACAAATTACGCAGAACTCAAGTATGACATAGCTGAATTCTTTATTGTAGTAACCCATTACTGAAGACAACACTGTTCTTTTATAAAGTCATGACTCACGAGCCTACTGAAGTTTTTTGAGGCAAAAAAAAACCACACAAAAAAAACCCTAACAAAAAAGGTGCTCACACGGATAAAGTAGTTTAAAAGATAAGACAGAAAATGTAGAAATGCACGGAGTCATTGCTGGGAGGTCACCAGTGTAGCACTCGACCCACACTGTTCAATATACACCTGATCTTGAGAAGCAGGTGAATAAATGCAGCAGTAAGGTTGGTTGCTGATGCTGAATTATTGAAGGTTTTAAAGAAACAAACTGCAGAGAACTCCAGACAGAGCTCATGATACTGGTCACCTCATGACCGACTGGTGAAAAAATGGCAGATGAAATTCAGTGTTAAGTATAAAGCAATGAAGATGAGAAGAACTCCCATACTGCATTCAGTGATTGAATCTGAACCGCCTACCACTGGACATGAAATATCATTGCATTAGTAACTAAGACAATGTCAACTCAGTGATTTAAAGGAGCAAAAAAAATCCAGACAAGTATCAGAAGTCCTTAAGTTACAGAGAACAGCAAAATTACTATCCTACCATACAGATCATTGCACATTCACCTCCTGATAAGATGTAAATGCAACGTACGTTACTGATTTCCCCTAAACAGAGAAGAGAGAGCAGAATAAGAAAAGGTTCAAGAAGGGCAACAAAGATGACCAAACTTCTGGAACGGCTTCCACACATAGACAATGAAAAGAGCTGCAACTCTCTGATCAGAGGAGAGGACAAATAAGAGCTATAAAACCGTAAGTAGCATGGCAAAGGTAAACAGGCAGGGTTGGTCACTGAGTGAAGAAAATCCTTCCAAAGGGACAACAGACAGTTACACTATAAAACTTATTCCCAAAGGACAGAGAGAATGTTGTGACTATACAGAGGATCAAAATCAATTATGAAAATTAGTTGGAAGTAAACCTCATTAATGGCTATTGAACGCAAGGACATTGCATGCAGGTGACAAGCATACCAAGAAAGCATACTAGGAAATTCTGACTATGCTTTTTATGCACTTCATTCTTTCCTTAAGCATCCACTACTGACCACCATCAGAGATCAGCAGATAATAAAACTAAACAGATCTTCAATCTGGCCAAATACAGTTGTTCTTACTGCCTCCACACTTTGTTTAAAAAATTCAAACTTTGATTCAAAGATCAGTGGTAAGAGGGTGAGATGGCAAATGAAAGTGCTGAGATGCTAGCTAGAAACTATCAAATCTTTCCAAGCTTCATGCTGAAGCAGTCAGTGCTAATTACTCAGTCCTCCTAGTGGCATGGCTGAGGTCATTTCGCTCCAAAAATACGCAGTCACTTCACATAATTTCAACAAGGCTTGAGAAGCAGCAGATCATTCAGCACAGCACGTATACACACCAGTCCTAGAGAGGTGGCGTCCCTGGCGACAGGGAGGCTGGATTAAAATGATCTCTAAGGTCCCTTCCAGCTTAGGCCATTCTATGATGATGACGATCATGATGATGATGATCTTACTGAGAGACTCCCTGTGCTCAGGAACGTACCCTGGAGCACCTCTTTAAAACATATCTGTTGGGAAAATAGAGGAATGTTACTTCTGGCCTCTTCCTCTGTATGTAACGCAGATGAAGGACACCGGCACAGGCAAAAACATCATGCAGGGTAGGCTTTTTTTCCTCTGTCTTACTAACTGCTCGAATACTGCAAAAGGGCTTCTTAAATGAGCAGGAGGGCTAAAATTACCTAAAAATCAAGGTAGAGAAAAATTAAAGAATAGTCACTCTAATCAGCATTGCCCACACTCAGCATTTCTTAATAGAATCTTTAGAAAGTTATTTTGTAGCCTTAAGGATGTCTCACCACTACACAGACTTGTGAGAGAGCGCCTAATAGATGCACTTGGCTAACAGTCCTGTCATCATCAGCATAACTAATTTTGCAGTTTAGTTGTACTGTTTCTGTGCTAATTATATTTTCCTAGAACCAAATAAGTCTTTTTTTAGAATTTACTGTGCCACAGCCACAAGTGTCTTGGCAGAAAAAAAATAAATAGGTCCTTCCTAGCTTTACCAGTGGTGTATCACTGGTTTAGCAAATACTTTTGTACTAGCTCAATTACTCTTATAATGATCCAAACAGATTTGATATAAACAACTTAGAAATTTGCTGGAAAAAAATGAAAAGCTGCATATTACAATCTTGTATATTCTATATATACTCCCAAAGTACCCATATTGTGTATGTACAGAAAAAAAATCTTCTAATTATGCTGAGTTTTCACAACAATATCTTTCTCAGAAAATCTGCTAATTTAGAAGGAAAAAAACACCAACCAAACAAAAAAAAAGCCACACAAAAACACATCATCACACTACTCTCACGACTGTCTTTTGAGTACTGCCAACACCACCTGCAGGAGAACACCTCTCATTCGAGAGTGGCTGGGGACATGGGTACTCTCTTCTTTTGACTCTTCCTAGGAGACCTCTGGTGAAACAGTTCTGCATGGATGACAGAAACATTTGGTCTACAGACTTGGCTGTCCCATTTCTCAACTTAGAAAGAATTGGAAAAAACAAGAATCCTCTACTGAAGTACCCCTTTTCATGTTCACACACTGGCCCATCATTGTTATCTTAACAATACTTTTAACGAGATTTCTTTTACTTTTTAAAAAAGTAGAATAATTCTCTCACATCTCCCTCTACCATCTAGCCAAGGCAAAAATGTAATAAAAATTCAAAATAACCTCCCAGCAGAGTTCTACAAAAAATAAATATGCACCATCCATCTCGGTAGAATAAGTTGTATGACTGAAAAGAGTTTCGCATAGTATGTTTTTTCATCTCCTTTTTGTAAAAACTATCTGTAGTCCTACATATGCCAGAAGTGTCTGTTCTCTCAGTGGTTCACAACAGCTTATTAATTGTACCAGCAGATATTTTTGCCAGTACTCTTTGACTGCACAATGAGGTTTCACCCTTATCATACCGCCAAAAAACCTGCTTATTTCAATATCCAAGCGTTTTAAACAAAAACTGCATCCCAGATGGACATCACCTGGCTGCATCCCAAGATTTTACAGTGACAGAAACAAAACATTGAACTGAATGAGACCAATGTACAGACCAAGAGGCCGATGGGATGCTGAGATGGGCATCTCTCATCTCTTTCTCAGATCCGCAAAGCCCCCCGGTGAGAGCCTCAAGGCCGTTTTGCCTACCCAGGCTTTGGTTCCTGCTGAAACTCCCTTCACGCAGGCTATAGCACAGGAGAAGCATCCAGAATAAGTACCTGGGAGCTCTTTCGCCTTGTGACTTACAGAGCACAGTGTGGGAATTTACTGGAATATAATCAAGAGAAATAAATTAGATTAGATACGTGGTAAGTTTTAGACTAATCCAAATTCTGAAGGCAAGATTTAAATCAAACAACTCTTCTCAGATTTGGGGAAAAAGTGAGTAAGCAAGAAAACAGTTTCCAGTTGCTAATCTAACACAGCCCAGGGTTTGGAACCTCAGATATTTCCAAGCAATTACATGTTCCCTTGTTTATTCTAAGTCGTTTGGAGTGAGTCATACAACTGCATGTTGATAATCTGAAAGGGATACTCCAGCAATTCATGCAGTCTTGCAATTTTCTGCTATACAAAGATTTCTATCCTTGCAGTTTCACCATCTCCCAACAACTGGACATTGAAGCTGTACCTGCCTGATGCACCAGATGAGCTATGTACCACATGACTATCACAGGAGTGAGAAAAATACATTAAATGCATCACTTCGGGTAATTGAAGAGCTTTCAGTGCAGCTGAGAGGATGGATGGCATGAGGAGACACAAACATACAAGTGACCACTGGCACAGACTAGATGTATGTAGTTTAAGCGCTACATCAGGGCAAAGCTCATTTGGCAGGTAGAATATGGAGACTTCAGCTCTTAATGTGAATGAGCATTACTTACTGTTTTTACAGTACCATGGGAAGAATGAAGGATTTTTTCAATTATCCCAAAAGGAACTAATCAAGGAGTGGCAATATCTGCAGGGATTTTGAACCACCACCACCACCTCCATATGATTTAGAGCAGAAAAAATGAATGGCAAATTATATTTCCATTACAATTTAAAACCTGCATGGGAAGGCTGTCCATCGATACTGACCAACTTCAGATCTCATCTTTGTCCAGAATATAGGTAAATTCCAAGAGCCCTACAAGCAGAGAGAGCAGATGTACCACCATCTACCTCCTCACCTGTGTGAACATCATTAACTGCAGGTAGAGCGCTCAGGCCAGGAAGGTGCTCGGTTACTTGCTCAGTCCATAGGGATGGCGATGAGCCGTACTAACCAGAAGCTGTGGAGAAGTTACACCACAAAAGCCAAAGGAGGAGAACAACTGCAGCTTCAGCAACAACCACCCACAGCACGTCAGCAAAGATGGTTCAGAAGCCAGAAGGCAACACAAGCAAATGCGTTCATGGCCCTCCAAATGCCTGATGTCAGTTCCTGGTGGCTGGCTGCGAGCTCCAAGCACTGCCTCCTTCCACGGTGAGAGCACATGCATGGTCTCTCTCCTGCATCTGATTTGGTGCCTAAATAAAGGCTGAGCTTACGTGGTCATCTTCCCTTTGAACATAGGACTCCTGCCTCTGTGTCCCTCGCAGCTGCCTAGTTTTATGAAGCTCACAGAAACTTAATTATTTTTGAGATATTCCCCCCCTCCCTCCATTTGCCAAATACGACTGAAGTCTGCCAACAGATTCAAAAGTAATTACAGGAAGACACAGGCAGGCAGCGAGATTACCCCAGACACCTTTCCTTTGGAAATCAGGCTAAAATCCACAGTATTGTATTTATTAAAACCGTCCCCTGAAGTCAGATTCATGATTGCTGTACTTCTATTATTGGCAATACAGCCAATTTTTTAAAACAATTTTTGGAAGATTGTATTTGGTTTCTACAAACCTGATTGATTTCATCCCTTCTAGCCACAGGCCAGCCATTTATGAATGCTTTTCCCAACTGTTAAACAGTGATGATAAGCACTTATCTGCCTCAAATGTGGTCTGTATATAACACAAACAGTGGTTTGAAGACCTGTAAAGCACTGCTCTAAATAAAAAATAATTAGTATAAATATTGCTGTAAGATTAGTGCATACATATATTATTCTTTTTGAATAGCTGCAACCTTTTAAAATAGAAGCACAACAATTAATTAAGCAAATCTTCCACCGAGTTAGCTTTCTGCTGCAGTTTAACTCAATACTTAGTTTTTTAAGAGTGTATTTTATTGCACAGTTCTATTGCTTTTAAGAACAATTTCTGACAAAGAAATAATGGGCTGGAAAAAGTTTCAAGCAGAACTTTCTCAAACATTTTGTTCTCTGTTGCGCTCATTGACTAAATATGCATCTCCTTACCCCCTGAATCCATGTCGGTCGTGCCACTGCACACTGAAAGGCCTGTCGGAAACTCGTCCGATGCTTCCAACACATCCAGACCTATTCGTCTTCCTGCTCCCTACTGCCTCCCTGCAACCTCACCCCGACCTCAGGCGCTGCTGGTTGACGTGCCATGGGAGAAAAACCTGCCACGTCGCGGCATGTCCTCGCTGCTGCTCAGGCCAGGGCGGGTGGCTGCGATGGCAGCCTTCTCTGCAGCACCTGTGCTTACCCCAGGGACGGCACATTCATTTCACACAAGGTAGGGAAGGAAAGGAGGCTGTGGGAAAGGAGTGAAAGCTCTTTGGTCTTGGAAGCAGATAGGCAGTGCAAGAAAGGCATCAACACTCCGTTGACAAGAGGCAGACCCTCTCATCACCCCCCAAATATACATGGGAGGATGATTTTCGAGCAAGCAGATAGGCAGTGCAAGAAAGGCATCAACGCTCCGTTGACAAGAGGCAGACCCTCTCACCACCCCCCAAATACACATGGGAGGATGATTTTCGAGTACAAAAACATCCTTACATGCTCCACAACATCCAGGCAGGGGCACAGGGGGACACTGGCTGCTTCCCTTCTCCTTCCTTCCTCCCATCCCAA
>NW_009708428.1:0-285 GCF_000703405.1 Apaloderma vittatum | reverse complement strand
AAACCCCCCCACCCAACCAAAAAAAACACCAAAAACCCACAACCCAAGTCGTCAGTCAAACAACCATCGGCTGCCACACTGCCCCGAATAAGCAACCCAAGCAGCATTGTCTTCTTAATTATAAAAGATTTTCATTAGCTTACCTGAATGCATTTTGGACTTGCCCCTTGTGTCCTAATTTAAACCTTTAATTATGAGGAATTAAGAGCCAGTATTTTCAATAAATGCTGAGATGGTTCTTGATCACTTGCATATACCAGTAAGTGCTGTATTATGGATTTAGCT
>NW_009708427.1:0-33541 GCF_000703405.1 Apaloderma vittatum | reverse complement strand
ATGCTGTCATACAAAGTTAAAATGCCAGGAGCTCCAGCGAGAAACTTAAGGCATGTGTCAGCATACACGAATATTGATATTTAAAGAGCTTTGATTTTCTAAAACAGCAACAGCTTGGACTGTCCACCTGAACAATGTGTGATGACATGGAAGCATCAGTAAAAATCACACCTGGCATGTTTCAGGTGGAACTGCATTTGGGTAGAAGTAGATTTTCATTGAAAAATCCTTGAAATCTTTTTTTCTGTTCATTTGGAATATCTACTTTTTGCCAGAACCCCAAAATGAATACATCTTCAAAATATCTCTGTTGAAAAGAGGTTTTGACTTCTATTGTAACATTTCCAAAGTGGTTTACTTTCAATTCTTTTGTTTTTAATATACAGTACTTGCTTTGCATGAGGTTTTATTTTGCAGTATGCAAATGTCAGCATATTCAAGTGTTGAAGGATTTGATTTGGACAGTTTGGAAAGACAGATATGGGGGGTTTTGTCACCTCTCTCTCTACTTTCCTACTGGAGTTAGATGTTTGTGTGCATGCGATTCAACTCTGTTATGGGAAAACATATTCCCATGATGCCATATCAGTTTTCCTTCCTCTTCCTCTCCATCCTTGTGCTATTTTTATAAGCATCAGTAAACTCTTAATTAGCTGGATCATAAAATGACACATAGAAAAAAATTGTTATTAAAAAGTATCCTCTTCTACCTCGGATCTGTAGCTGATCAGTGAATTTATCCTCTTAAGAGGAGCTTTGTCACAGTTCCCACCATCATTTTCATAATTATGTTCTTGCTACCAGTAGCTTTTGCAAGGAAACAGAAATAGAATATTTTCTCCTGTCTAGAAGGACTCTCAAGTTTTCTTCTCGCACCAGATTGATTATTTTTGTGTTTAGTGAAAATAGTAGGTAGTTCAAGTCCATGAAGGAAGAGTGACTTGGAGCATGAGGCAGAAAGCCTGAAGAATCTGATTTTAAAGGGAAAGAAAGGCTGCTGCTTTGCAGAACAAGGTTCTGAAAAACTGAATTTTGTATAATTTTGTTTTCTCCTCTGTCCTTTATCTATCCTCTGTCTACTGTTCAAACTTAATAATTCTTCTTAAGTGTCTGAAAAAAGAGAAATTGTAAAACATTATTGTAAGTAAACCAGAATGTTTTCTGCTCTGGAGTTAAGAATTCTCATCAGCAAAAAGGCACTTATTATGGAATCAGGGTTAAGACCTTAGAAACCTAGTCAGTAAGAGTTAAAAATTAGATATCTGCTTGAAACAGGTACTCTTCTTCTAGTCTACAAGTGCTTCTCCAGGTATAAAGTTTAGCAATTATTTCCAATTAATGTTTACTTCTGGGGCAAACCTTTTAGTTGTTCATTTTTTTGATGTAGAAAATACAGTTTGAATTTTTGTTGTTTATTATTAAAAATATTTACCTTTTTATCTATCAAATTTGTCTACAAGAGTCATGGAGCTTGACATCAAGAACTGGATCTGATTTTGGAGTGTAGAAGTTAAGACTTTCCATTCTGTGTATCTTTGAGTAACAAATTCTTACTAAAAAAACTTTTCCAAAAGTCTCATAAGGGAAAGTTGCCATGGAGACTAAAAAACCTGCTAATTTTTATTCATGAGTTATTTTAAGGGAGGCCTAGGCCTAATTAAAGCTCTTTCATCCCTATTTATCCACAAATATCTACATAAAAAGGTTTTACTTCCAGTGAAGTCCATTCCTCAGAAGCTTACTGTTTTTCCCACATACTCCACAGAAGCATTCAGTAGTTTTCCATGACAGCATTGAATATTAAATATTCTAATTAATGAGCCTCTCTTTGCTGTGTGTTTGGAGGGGAAAAAAATAATTACTCTTGCCCCTGTAACAGTGTTGTTGAAAACGCTATTGAGAATATATACCACACAAGAGATATTAAAATGGTTCATATAAATGAAAAGAATGACACACAAGTACAATTCCTTTTTGTGTAAGTATACATGTATAATACATCAGCCTAGAATTGATGTGACTTGCGTTTCAAGTTGCTGAATGCTCTCGTCTTCTGGATTTATCTAGAACTTGCTTAAATCTCTCCTGATTCTGTCTGTGTAAACAGATGTTAGTTCAAGCTTTTCTCTAGTCCATTTTCAACAGCTTTCACTCTGTCCAATCCATCACAGAATACGAGGTTGGAAGGGACCTCAAGGATCATGAGGTCCAAACCTTTAAGGTTAAAGAAGTAGAGTTTACATGAGACGGCCCAGCATCCTGTGAAGCTGAACCTTAAAACTGTCTTCACTTGGAAATCTATTCCAATGTCTACTTGCTCTCGTAACCAAAATTTTCCTGTGGAGCCCAATCTGAATCTTCCCAAGAGCAAATAGTATCCATTACCCCTTCCAATCCAGAGTTTATCCATTACCCCAATCCAGAATCGAATCATAAATATGTCAGTGCATTCTACATTGAGGAAATAGTATCCTTGTGTTTTAGGTGTTACAATGCACTTTCAGATAACTTATTAAAGATATTCGTAGTCCTTCTGACATCTGAATTTGCATTGAGTTTTTTTTACCTTCTGATTCATATTTTATTGTCACTTGGTCAGTAATGTTTATATGACCATATTCTATCACTTGGACATGTATTCAGCTCTATTTTATTCCTCAGTCCTACAGCTCAGCTACAGCTGAGCTTGAGTAATGATACAGAATCTTGTTCCCATACTTTTATCTCCTTTTTTTTTTATTTTTCTGTAAAAGTGAGCTTTAATTTCTCATTTATGGATTAGTTTCTTCTTAATGTATCATAGCTCATAGAGGGGCTCCAATGGGTTATGAGTTTGGTTTAAGACATGAAATTATATTTGCATGTAATGGATTGTACTAAATTATTATTGCTATCTAGATAATACAGCAGTTTTTCCTGCAATGCCACTTGACACTTGCTCAGCTTGTTTTATACTGTCATTTCTCATAGATATTCAGAATTAGATGACATAAATTAACACATTATTTAATTTAAAATCTAAACCAAATTTTTCTGAAGTTTCTTCAGATTGTATATGTCTTTGAGAAGTGATTACTAATTGGACAAGTCAGTCCAACAGTTTCCTGACTGTTGATAGCTTTTGAATGAGACTGACAAAACTCAACAAAGCAGCAAGACATTCAGCACCTGCTGAAATTTCTTCTAAAATACATAAAATTTGGGTTCTAGAACTGGAGTTGTATTTTTTCAAATTCTTTTTTTTTTTTAAATAATCTGTCATTTTCCTTCCAGAGAGAAATAGACAAAAAAAGAAATAACTGGTATTCTTTGTCTTATCATCTGCTTAGAGTGCAAGAAGTTAAAAAAAGAGGGGGGGAGATGCATCTAAACAAAATAATTTGTATTGCAAGGTCTTTCGTTCCTCCTTTGACAACTGTGCTCAGCTTAAGTTTCTAATGTTTCAGCCCAGAGCTTAGATTGTATTTCCTATTCTGGTGAACTGACTTTCAGACAGATCTAAGATGGTGGTGTCTTAAGAGACAATATATCCCCTGTACAAGTTTGTCTATACGCAGAGAATGATCTTACTTTTACAAGCTTATTTTCGACATAGTCATATTGTTGACTAAAATGTCAGATTAATCTTTCAGAGAAAAGGACTCCTACCTGCCTTATAAGCTGGTGTTGATTGATCCGTTGCTTGTAGCTACAGTCCAGCATCGGTGTGCAGTTTCTGTTCTCCAAAGTACTGAGCAAGCTGTTTGAGAAAGATATGATACACATATTGTATCTGGAATTATTTTTATGTGTATGTTCTGAGTTAAGCAAGCATTTATTTGGTCTAATTTTGTTGTTATTTTTTCCTGTTAAATATTAAATTAAAATAAGGAAAAGCAGAACAGGTCATCGGGGCTTCTCTTTCTTTCCTATAGTATCCCCATTCAGACAAAACAAAGGATCTGGAGCTCAGAGTTAGCTGAAATTACAGTGACTATCAATCATACCTTTTGAGAGTGCATATTCTTTGTTATGAACTGTGGAGATTACAATGTTTCAGTTTTTACATTTACATAAACCTACTTTAGTACAGCTCTTTGTTTCTGCATGAATTCTGTTGGATCTTTCAAGGTCCCTTCCAACAACTACCATCCTGTGATTCTGTATGATATTTGGCAAAAAAATATACAATGTGTATCTGATTTTTATTCAGGAATTATTATCATGGTTGCTATTGAGAGTAATGTAACATGTAAATAATTGAGAGGAGGAGAAAAAAACCCACACCCTCTTCATGAATGTGCATGGATTTTGAAACACTGTTAGATAATATCCAGTAATATTTACAATTCACATATTACTTGAGGTTCTGTGCCTTATCTTTGTCCTACTTTGCAATTTGGAACACACTTTTTTAATTTTCAAGAGTAAAGTCAATTGACTAAATAAATGGAATTAGTATCTTCATTTCTGCTTGTTGATCACTGGGTAGATCTTTCTGCCATTATAGACTTAGAATAGATCTAGAATTACTGTTAAATATTCTTTTTGCTAATGTGATGACTATCGAGTTGTGAGTTTTGGGTTGTTTTTTTTTCATTATTTTTTTTACCAGAACCTTTCAAGTCTTCATTGAGCTTATGGAATCAGACTGTCTTCTGGGTACTTTTGAGAGTTCTTGTTGGATTCCTCAGTTTGCTATAGCTGATCCTTAAAAAAATCAGACCTGCAATATGAAATGCCAACATTTCTTTGAAATCATACTTTACCCTTACTATTATTTCATTTAACTCACAGTATTGTTGGGAAGACTTCATGCTTCTCCTGAACAATATCTTTCACATTCAACATTTAGCAGAGGGGATTCATGAGAAATAAGAGCAAGGCTGTATTAGCTGTCTAAGCTCATACACCCTTCTGTTTCTGAAAGACCCTTATTTTTCCTCACTTCTAAATTCAGATTCCTGGCAGGGCAGCTCGAAGAAGATTTTTTTTGAGTAACTGTCTAATTTATTTTCTCTCAATCTCCTGCAAAATGAAAACTAGATTTAAATGCTTCAGACTTCTCAACCACCATTTCCCTGGAGATGGTGGGGAAAAAAAAGACAAAGTATGTTTGCTAGGATCCCGGGCAGAGGAGGAAGCGAACGTTTCAATTGTCTCCCAATTGTTACAATTTAAAATATTGTATAGAATTTAAAAGGGGTGAAGAATGATATTTTCAGAAGTGCTTTTAAAGATCTAGGATTTTAACTATATTTTCAAAAGTAACAAAAGCTTCTACCATGTTGCTGAAAAATGCTGAGACTGAAGTGAATCTGTTTATCAAACGTGGGCTCTGAGTGAGAAAGAAATCATCCAAGACAGGTGGACATAGGTGGGCAATTCTTTTTGATTTCAGTGCAGTCCAGGCATCTAAACATCCTTTTGTATCTCAAGCATTTGTGAAACCAAAGTAAATACAAAATTCCCTTTGTAAAGTACTCAAATGCGCATAATATGGAATAATATTTTTGTTTCATATTACATCTGCAGCGCTTCCATCATAACATCCTAAAAAACTACAAATATTTTCATATTTTATAGACACGTGGAGAATTTCTTGTACTCCATATGGTGATCTGAAAGAAGCTTTCCATTAACATTTTAAAATAATTATTTTCTTCACTACATGCAAGGTTTGGAAAAGCTAATTAGTATATACTTTACGTATTTTTGTTTGTGTTTTTACAGATAGCAAAAGGAATATGTGTGGAGTGTTAATTTGACTCAATGTACTAGGGAGAACAACCTTGAAAATCTTCCCTTTCTTAAGTCGCCTACAGACCCTCTTCCAAACTGTAGCTTGTTTTCTAAAATAAAACTATTGTCAAAGAAGAAGAAATAAACCAGTAAAAAGAAATTGGTAGCTTTAACAAAGTCAGATTTCTTGTAAGATGGTAATCTACTCAAATGGCCCAAAGCCCTTAGCAGCAGAGAAAGAGTAGCTGATTTTCTAGTTTCTTCCCTAAAGGAGAAATAATCAGCTTGCTTTAACTGTGGTGTTTGTCAAAAAAATCAGAACTTGTGTTTGCAGTACAGTGTAGCTAGGAATACCATTAAATAAAAATCAGTAAATATATGGAAAATGCAAAAAAAAAAAAAAAATTTACTCTGGCACTCTTTTCTCGCAGGAGTGTATGAACCATA
This sequence comes from Apaloderma vittatum, assembly GCF_000703405.1. Classification (NCBI taxonomy): domain Eukaryota; kingdom Metazoa; phylum Chordata; class Aves; order Trogoniformes; family Trogonidae; genus Apaloderma; species Apaloderma vittatum. The sequence continues at coordinate 27,373 of NW_009708427.1, read as the reverse complement.
CTACAATTTCTTTCTATGCTAACAGGACATGTTTCTTCAGGGGGAAAAAAAATCAGTTTCATTTCACTCAGAATTTTCAATGGAGTTTAACAAGATCAGTAAAGGAATATAAATAGTCAAGAAAACGATATGTTTTCTGTTGAAGCTGAAATGAGGGGGTTATTGAATAATATATGGATCTGAAACCTCTATGTCTTGGCCATATGTTCTGATATAAATTCATCTTTGTATAGAAATACTATTTTTTTTTTCTCCTCTGTCTTCCTGGAATATTAAAACAAAAACATGCTTGCTTTTTTTTAATTTGAGGGTGTTTTTTAAGGTCTTATGTCTAGATTTATTTTTTAAAGTAAATATCTGAGACTTTTTCTTTGGACAATATTGGAATCAAACACAAAGATAAATCAAATCTTACTTGATTTTTTGGGTCATATTGAAACAGTGTTTTCAAGAAATGTTTTCTTTTCATGAGATCAATATATCTCTAGCCACACTGGTTGTAGGTTGTGTGATAAAGAGTAGGGAAACTAATGGAAATAAATAAAGCTGGGAAAAAAGATGTCTTTTTATGTCATCAATAGTGGTGAAAATGCACAGAAAGAGGACAGAAGTCTGGAATAAAAGAAGGAATAGTACAAAGAGTACAATCTGTTGAGAGTTCAGAAACTAAAGGCTAAATCTGATTGGGAAATTGCAAGAAGGAGCTGCTCACAGTGGTGTGGCTACTCACAGACTGAGTGAGGTGATTTTGGTCAAAAGGTGTTAGAAAAGCAGGAAAAAAACAAGTATCAAATACAAAAAAGGCAGTTTGTTCAAAATACTTGGATTCCACAGGGCAATTTTTTTTCCTGCTGTAGCAGAGGTTGCCTTCTATATCACAGGTAGTAATGCAACCACTGTAGAGATGAGTAGGATTCATTGCAGCGTCCAGTTGCAAAACCAAGAAGAGCAAATTATAAGACAGGTAAGACAACAGTTGATATTCAGAGAGACTTGTCAGGCAGAGTGATGCAGACTATCAGATTAGAAGTAAAAGTATGTTTACTTCATTCCACTTTATCACCAGACACTTGTATCGTGAATCAAAGGAGAACATTTATGCTCTTGTGATTAGGGGGCCGGTTAGCTCAGTCAGTTGAGCATGGCGCTGACAATGCCAAGGCCACGGGTTAGATTCTTGTTTAGTCCCCATGATTTGCCTGATCTAGTTGAGAGGTGTCCCTGCCCATGAGAGGGAGGTTGAATTAAGTGATCTCTAAGGTCCCTTCCAGTGTAGGCCATTCTGTGATTGATTCTATGTATTCCAGGTACTGTTTTAAAAATTGTTGTGTTCTTGTTTGAAGTACTTTGCATTTTCTTGTAACCACTATGCACTTCCTTTTGTTAGTGCATTCTCATTTTGAATTATGCTTTTTTTCAGTAGATATTAATCTGCCATTATTTCATAATGTTAGTTTGTAATTTGAGGTTGCACAGAAACAAAAGCATTCCAAGGAATAATATACAATAATATACTTTGCATATATTAGCTCCAATTTTTTATTCTGGAGTTCTATATATTATTTATAGTATATATCTCCAGTTGATGATATAGCTGCAGTTTGAAATAATACAAGAATCTAGTAGTGCAGGTTTTGTGGTGTAAGGTGGGATTTTTTGTCCTCCATTTCCCCCCCTTCCAAATGTAAATTTATTAGGAGGAACAATTATCTTTTCTGTAAAACAATTCTGTGCTTTGTAGGAAAACTTCTGGACTATTAGATATATGACTTGTTCTTTTCAGCTGCAAGGTTTTCAGTTTCTTATTAAGGATTCTCTCTCAGGAGTGGTATTATTTCTTCACTGAACTCAGACTGAATCCCAGATGGTCAACTGTAACTTTACTGTTTGGAGCTAGGCTCCAGCTTGTTTCCCTCATTGCGGTATCTCCTATTGTCAGTAATTCCCAGCAGGGTTTGCATCCTAAACTGATTTCCACAACATCTAACAAGGTTTTTATACACCCTTAATACCTGGTACACGCTGAACTTGACAAAGCAGATTCCCAAACACAGAAAAGTAGATTTTCTTTTCCTTACAAAACAAACAACAAATTACTTTTATTCAAATAGTTTTATACGCCTAGTGGTTTTCCTAGCTTTGTGATAAAATACTATTACATGTCTATTTAAAACCATGTACTTGTAAGCAAGATAGAAAAAACTGATTAACTTACTTTATTTCACTGACTCTTCTCTCCTGTATTTACGCATGGTCTACAGACTAAGTTTTACAGTTCAGTGGAAACAGTAGTATCAGTTTGACTCTTTACATGAACAGTACAGCAGAGAAAAAAGAAAAGGCAGAGGATCATTGGTAGTTTATATTGATTTACCCAAGAGAGAAAATCATTTATTTCTTTTTATAATGAGAATCCGGGGAACAGAAAATACAGTGATTATATGCTTCATTCTATCTCTTTCTTTACTTATTTTTATTTTTATCATATCTTCAATGTTAAATAAATATGAGTTTTTTTGCCCAAAGTGTCCTGATATGTCTTAAATTATCAATGTGCAAGATAGAGTACAAGTCTTTTAAATACATAAGCTAGTAGTACTATGCAGCAAAATTTCTTAATACCTCTGTCTACAAAATACTTTACACAGTTTTTGAGTTTAAAATGTTCCCTTAATGCATTCTTCTTCTTACAGTCTAAGGTCTCATTATCTTTTATCATTCTGTGTAATATCGCTTCTTTTAGCAAGATGATTCCATCATAATTTCTGCATATTTAAAAACTTTCCACAACCTTCTCTATTTTGGTTTGTTGCACTTTATTCAGTATGCTCTCCAGTTTAATACATTGGTTTAGAAGGATCTTCTCTTGAGCCGTCGGTGAATTTCAAAAATGTGATTTTTTTTTTTAGTTTTAAGCAGCACATTAAATACTCAGGTAAATTATCCATTACTAAAGGTTCCAAATTTAAAAAAAAAAAAAATTGAATGAGAAACTCAGACCGTAAAACACAAGACATTAATCTTTCCTACTATGCGTTGATATCTCTACCTCTGTGCCAGTGAAGACCTGAAAATGCATAACAGAAAATCACTGAGATATTCCTCTGGAGAGAGGAGGATAGTTGTTTTTTGGTGTGGTTTTGAGGGTGAGGGGTTTTTGTTGTTGTTGTTGTTAGCAAGGCAGGAGGGTGAAAGATTAACATTATGAAGAAGAGGTAGAGTTCATCACACAATTAATTTAGATATTGTAAATATAAATTCCCTTTCATTCTTATAAATAAAGATTTTGTCAGTGTTTAAGTTTCCAAGAATGTGCCAGGAAGAAAATAACTGGAAAAAATAATCATTATAAAGTCTAAGTCAATAATATGGGGTTAAGATGTACTGCTATAGGACTATAACGGTGGTCTCCAAAATGTTTTGATCACATAACCCATGAGTAAATATTTTTTAGCATGCACCCCCAGTGCATATGTGTATACATATAGTTATCTATAAATTATAAACATGTGTAATTGCAGAAATTATGTGCATTATAAAACATACACAAAAGTAGAAATTAAAAAGCATACAATAAAGATTAAATACATTTTAAAAATAATTTTAACTGTACAAAAACCCTTTCTTCTCTTACTGAAATTCTATTATTCTTAATTTTATTATTAGTGAGAGCAGTATGCTTGAATATGATTAATTATCAACACCTTGTGATACAGCAATTTGAAGGTCTATTTCTAAATTCAGTTGTTTTGATACTTGGTTTTTATGACTATCATAGCTGAAAAAAAATCTTAATAATATATAGACACAAGCGCATAATTTTCTGTGGTGACTACATCATGACACTCACTTTTCAATCCCATCCATCAATTTTGGAAAGGTTTTTATGCAATTCAGCTAGTAAATTTCCATCCACTTCAGAGCGAATCAGTGGTTCTTGCAACCTAACTGGAAGGTGTTACACGGCTTCAAAACCCACTGACGCTTTGGTTTTGAAAAACTGTAAATAGGTTAGAAAATTCTGTTTCTATTTTTTTCATGTATATGAGAATTTTTATAGATGACACGTGGGTTTCAACAACAAAATCCCATAACAATGAGAATATTTAAAAACCACACTTTTTAAGATGCTCTCTCCATAGCTTAAGTATCTTTTGAAAAACAGTTACTTTTTCACTCTTTGTTAATACATCACTTTTACTTTAGGGACACATTAGGTCTGTTTATTTTTTGAAATTATCTACTAGGTAGCATATTGCTGACAGCCACTTGTCAGTACAGGAAAGGTCAACAAATACAGCACACTTGTCTTTTTGTAAAAAGAAAAATATATCTTTAATTTTGACAAATCTTTTAATTACTTTGCTGTGAGATAACCAGAAAACAACTGTGTTTGTACAAAAGATTTGTACGGTCACTCACCATCTTATCGTAAAATATTGTAAAGATTCTACTATTTAAATAAAATTGTAGAATAGTTTAGGTTGGAAAAGACCTCTAAGAACATAGAGCCCAGCCACATTAATGACATCTTGTAGAACTTTGTGCACTTCTGGCTAGTATTTCTTTGCTGCAACAGTTTGCTAATGAATGAATTTCATACATAGTGCTAGCTCTGTAACCTTACCCTTGAATTCTTTATTTCAGTCAAAGCAGTCACTCTATCAGTGGTTACACTTGCACAGTGTTTTTCAATAAAACATTGTTTTTATTAAAGAAGTCTTTTACCATTGAGAATATGTCTCCTTCACTACTTCTTTCCTTTAGTGGCTCACAAAGCAGTAGTTCTTAATGCATTTCATTATTGAAACAAGTTCTAGAAAATACCATAAACTGTGATGTGTTAGAAACATGTTCATTTCTAATCAACTGTAGAGCAAACTTTCTGCGCTGTATAACTTGTTCGAATACATATTTCTTCAAATCTTTGGCAGTGTTTTCTGTGCATCTTCCAACAATACTTGCTGACAAAAGAATGCGTTTTAGTTTGTTTCCATTTTATTTTCTGTGTATTTCAGCCATTACTACCTTTCTTTGTCCTTTGCTCTTAAATAAGAAACTTTAAAAGAGGCTTCTAAACATTAGTCATTAAGTTTAGTGAAGCACTGAGTTGAACATCACATGACTTTAAACTTTGCTGATTACATCTGATTAGATTGTCATTGGTTTTTATATGACTGATAAAAGGCTTGTACTAAGAGTAGGAGAAATGTCATCTCTCACATTTTCCTGTTGTTTGCTTCTGCTCACATTATTGTCTTGTCTTTTTAAAAGTTTAAATAACTTGTCCATTTTGTGAGGGTCAACCTAGTTAAAGCTAGATAATATAATCTGTAAATCTGCTTAAACAAGGACACATAAACTGCACTGCATTGTAATAAGCTGAAAGTGAGCCATGAGTGATGCCACCTCCTCCACATTGTGGAGCACCCATTCTTCCCCAGGACATCTTGGTTACCATGTAGGTCACATAAAACTTTCTGACAGACAGAACAATGGCACCAGTGTCAAGCTGTATATTAAATATTAATAAAGTTTAATTTCTTTATTTTAAGATAAAAATATAATTAAATTGAAAGTGTAAATTTTTTTTTCCCACACCCCAACATATCCCTGTGGAACCTTCTACGGTGTGCACACTCCAGAGACTTTAGAGACCACTGTCCTATATTATAAAGTTGGCTGGACTTCATATTATTTAACACTTTTCATAGTTCAGGTTCCAAATGGGGAAGTATATTGGAACCTGCGGTGACAAAAGGGGTGGAGTGTTTTCAATATTATCAAGCCCAGATATTCAAAAGGCATAAGTGCCAGAATAGTAGACTTAAAAATAACAACAAACAGCTTACCGCTATTTCTTGTAGTCTCTGCTTTTGAACTTTAAGACTGACCTCGAGTCTCGTATTTCAAAGCTTACTTCTGTAAGTATGGGGATTAGAAACATTATATATATAAAATAATAATAAAAAATATAAAAGGGAGTTGAAGCAGTCATAAAAGACCTGTCTCAGGTCTTGAGGCTTTTAAGAAAATCTACAAACATCATGAGACTCACGACAAAATAGTCAACAAGACTGTATTTTGTTTCTTTAAATGTGAGAGCACTACGAGTCTTTTCCTCATGTGGAATCTGAAAAGATCCCTAATGTATCATGTCTAATGTAGTTATTTATATTCTGAATTTCCTATGAGTTGTGGTTCTAGCAAACCCTGTACCTGTGCAGAATCCCACTAGTGGTTTCACTCTGAAAGAGATGTGAGTATGGCACTTTGCCTGAAACATCCACCTGCTTTCTGCACTGATAGCCCGCAGACAGCCCGCAGGCAGCACGCATATGGATTGCCTGGGAGTGCCTCATGGCATATTAAACAGCCTTGTGGCACAGAAGTCTGCTGGGCTGCACAGGATACCACATGCTCTGCAAAGCAATGTTCAGTTGCACCTGAGGTAGTATTTATAGGTGCCAGCCCTTAAGGACAGTGAGTCTTGCTTTGAAAGCAGCTCCAGAAAACTGTATGCGTTCTATGTGAGTGCAGAAAGTTGCTTACAGGAGGCCAGTGCATGATTTAGGTTCCAAAATTAATTCAGAGTTGATTGTAAAAGCACTATCAAATTATGGATACGTGACGAGTTTGTGTTTGGTGGGGATTTTGGTACCAGCGGGGGCTAAAAGGGGTGACCCCTTCAGAGAAACTTCTAGAGCCTTCCCAAGCTTGGGTAAACAAGCTGGATCCAACCCCTTGGCTAAGATCAGGCCAATCAGCATCTCTGTGAATCAATATATTTAAGAGGGGAACTCTATTGGTAGAGGTCCTTTTTCTCTTGGCTTTTACGTTGAGGAGGCTTTTTTTGTTTTGAAGGGGAGGCGGTAGGTGAGAGAAGAGCAAACATTAGATATGTGAGGAAAACAGATGGAAGGCAGAATGGAACCCGAGCTGTGGGTTCCCTAGAGGTCTGTGGTGGTTGTGACCAAGCAGATCAGAGGTGAGAACATCTGGGATGTAGTCTGAAGAGGACCCCAGGCAAGGGGAGGGAGACCACAGGAGAGCAGAGGATGAACCCGAAAAGATCCGTAGGTCTGAGGAGGACTTGTGCAGGATCAGGGACTCTGCAGCCCACAGCGGAGTCCCATGTTGGTGAGATGGACTCATGTGGAGGATGAGGACTGTCCCCTGTGAGAGGGACACCACATGGCAGCAGGGGAATGTTGTCGGGAGCCCTCTGCCAGAGGAAGTTGAACAGACAACAACCCCCATCCCCTTCCCCCCTGCACAGCTCATGGGGAGGATTGGCTGGGAAGGAGGGAAGGGTGGGGGGGAAGGGTGGCTAAAATCTGCTCATATTTGCTTTCTCTTGCTATCCTGCTCCAATCTAGTTGATTTAGTTAAACTGATGGTAGTAAATTGAATGTATGTATGTTTTCTCCCCAAGTTTGGTTTGTTCTTTGCCTGTGACCATAAACGCTGAGTGAAAAAAAACCCTCCCTGTCCTAATCTCAATCCTTTAGTCTGTTTGTTGAATTTTTTCCCTCCCCATCCCTAAAGGGAGGGGACATGGGTGTGAGTGAGTGGCTGCATAGCTCTTGTTCCTGGCAGGGTGGGGTCAAAATACAACAGGATTCCGACTAAAACATTCACTGGTGAAGAAAAACTGCAAAAAATGGTCAGTGTACAGTGATATGTAGTTCTTTTAGTTCTTTGTAGTTTATCTAACAGTTTTGAAAGAAATGTTATTAACTGTGAATGTCTTTATAACCTCATATGTGTTGTTATGAGATTTGAATGCTTTAAAATTATTGATCTATATCTGTGTATTTTTTGATAGAAAAGAAAAAAAGAATAAATTAGGTAGTTATCAGTTTTAAGATGTTAGTTGTTTTGAGAAAGAGCAACAGTTTGCCTGCAGTGCAGTGTGATCTAGAGCAATGAAAACCAAAGATGTAACTTACTGCAGCACGTCCAGCACAGGACCACACAGATGATTAATGGCCTAGAGCATCCTTCACATAAGGAGAAGCAGAAAACTGAGACTCATCAGTCTGGAGAAGGCTCAGGGGTATCTTATCAATGTGAATAAATATCTGAAGGGAAGGAAATCACGTAAGGGAGCCAGACTTTTCTCATTGGTACCCAGTAACTGGACAAGAGGCAATGGAAACAAATTAAAGCACATGAAATTCTATCTGAACACAAGAAGATGCTTCCTTACTGTGACGCAGGTCAAACAGTGGAACAGTTTGCCTAGAGAGGTTGTGGAGTTTCCATCTGTGAAGATAGTCAAGATGCAACTACATGCTGTCTTGGACAACCTGATCTAGCTGACTCCGCTTGACCAAAGTGTTGTACTAGATGATTTCAAGAGGTCCCTTCCAACCTAAAGTATTCTGTGATTCTGTAAATTACTCCTCCCCATCCTGGGTGAAATTTTAGAATGCTACCAGATTTTAAAATGCTATGTGACTAAACGCCCTAACCTCTCTCTTCGTCCCTCCAAAATAAAACAAAAAAACCCCCAAAACAACAAATTAACCATAAATATTAAAATTATTTCTCTAGGAGTAAGAAAAGAAGAAATGCAGCATTTTCATGTCGTTATTTGCTTAGCTTCATATTGAAGATCATCATCTGCAGTACATTTTATAGCAACGATGTAATACATCAATATTTCTGTGCTTTAAACAGGTAAGCTTACCTCACTTAAGCCTTCCTACTACACCAAATGAAGGAGAACAAGTCCTGAAGAATCTTCATGGAGCATGGTAATATAGGAGAAAAAAACAATTTCTTTTCCTTGTTTTTATCTGAGGTCTGGAAGACTGACACATGTACTAATTTCTGTAGAGGAAAAGATGTATTAGGAAACAGTGATAAACATAGGTACAAAAAGTATAAAAGAGCCTTTGGGCGGACAATATCACCATTTTGGCTTTTGAAATAGTTTGCAAACCTTTTTATCAGCATGAATAATACATTGCAGTGATGAATTTCTTCTAGACCTATTCATATTAGAAGAAACATTGTGGTGAGAGCAGATGCTCTACTCAAGATGGCACATTGAGAAACTGTCCATCAGATGGCATGGTAACAAACAGCTTTCATAAACAATCCAGAATATATCTACAAAATAAAAAAAACATCCCACAGTCCAGCTGCTCAACAGAAAATTCAGGGAAAAGCTTTCAATATTTTTTTTTGAGATACTCTGCTATGAAGATCTCCTATGATCAAGTGGGGAATATCTGGAACAGATTGGTTTATGATGGGGGAAGGTAGAAATATTGGTTGTTTCAGCCCTCCCAGAAGTGAAATTATCCCAGCTTGAAGAACAATTCAATCTTGATTACTTAGCAGGCTTTTAAAATATTTTAAACTATCATAGAATCATGGAATGATTTGGATTGGAAGGGTTCTTTAAAGGTCCTCTAGTCCAACTTCCCTGCAGTGCTCAGGGTCCCATCCAACCTGATCTCGAATGCTTCCAGGGATAGGGCTTCTACCACCTCCCCGGGCAACCTGTTCCGGTGTTTCACTATGCTCATTACAAAAAAATTCTCCCTTATATCTAGTCTGAATCTACCCTCTTTTAGTTTAAAACTGTTACCCCTTGCCCTATTGCAACAGGCCCTGCTAAAAAAGATTGTTCCCATCTTTCCTCTAAGACCCCTTTAATTACTGGAAGGCCACTATAGGGTCTCCTCAGAGTCTTCTCTTCTTCAAACTGAACAGCCCCAACTGTCTCAGCTTTTCTATGGACCCACTCCAACAAGTCCATGTCTGTCTTGTGCTGAGGACTCCCAAGGTGAAGGCAGTACTGCAGATATGGACTCATCAGAGTGGAGTAGATGGGCAGAATCATCCCTATTGACCTGCTGGCTATCCTTTTCTTAATGCAGAAAAAGATACAATTGGCAAACTCTGTCTGTCTGTAGATACTGACATGACACGGAAACTATTGAGGAATAGGCTATGTTATCCTGGATCTTTCCACCAGTCCAGAAATTCCTTTACCGGTGCTTGTCTATTCCCATTTTCAAGGGAACTAATGGAATGTAGCAGAAGTTCTCTCACCTGTATTATTTGTTGTGTTCACTAGTTTGGTCACAAGGCTAGTGGATTTTTATTTGGCTGCTGAGTGGTAATAAAGGGGCAAAAAGGTTTTGAGGAAGTGGAAATATTGGTGACAATCAGAGAACAAAATAAATAAAAATTGAGAGTTAGTGGGAAGTAAGAAGCACTCATACTAAAATAGAAAGAAGGAAGGGCAAGAATAAAATTTATTCATATAAAGTTTACAGACATGAAAACTGAGAAAAACAGAAGGGGCAACATACTGGTGGATGAAAGGACTGAAAATAAATGTCAAGGCAGAAGAATGGTTCATATGAAAGGAAATAAGACTACCAGAATTGTAAGAGTACCAGAAGGTAGATATTTTAACACCAAAAAAGACCATCAAACACAAGAAGCCATAGAAGTATGTGCTGTAATGACAGCGGGTCTGAGAGATACATATGCCTCTCGTGACCTGAAACAACATTCTCACTTCTATTGCTTGAAGTCTGCCTCATGGTGTTTAGAATAAAAATACTCTAGAGGTAAGCTAGAAAAATAGATGTATATGCCAAGATTTATTTAGTTATGTCAATAGAAGAAGATGACATTAGGGCTTGAATAACAACTCCACCTTTCTTGTATGGTAAGAAACATATTCAGCTGTTGAAATACAATGCAGAAACATTGCAACATCTGAACACAGTCACATTGTTGAACATAGCCAGAGCTTCCTAGCAACTCCTGAACTGTCTTTTAGAAATTAATATTTCTTGAGTTTGAGAGTTAAGGAGAAGAGGGAAAGGCTAAGAGTTTTGTTTTAGAACAAAGAGAAACTTTTTCACACTCTAAACAAAAGATTTTTTTTTGGTGTGAGATTTTACTTTAGATTAAAAAGCGCATTCATGGGGAACATCAAAGTCAATACATCAGAATTTGCCACATGGATGAACTCATGAGAATCATTTGCAAATATATATCAGATGATATTTAATGCATGCCTTCAGAACTCACTTGCTCTACTAGTCACTTTCTCCTCACTTTCCCCTTCTTCTTGATTTTTTTTTTCTTTTTGCTGCTAGTGCAAGTTTCAGGGATTCATCATGTTTAAAGTTTCAGCTGTAGACATATGCCAAAGCGTGTAAGTAAGCAGCATTTTCCAACTCAGCTGAACATAGCTAGAGAGTGAAGAGCAGAATGCTTTTGGGGAATTTGTGTTGTTATAATTGTGAAGGCACAAAGGGTGGATTGCATTTAAATTGTCAGTTGTTATTTGGTATTGTGATGATGTTACTTTGATTTTTGTGAGGGGATTTCTTTTGTTAATGTGAGTGAAGTTTGTGATGAATATGGATTTTAACAAAGCAAGGGGTGGAATGTATTGAGTTTGTGTGGCAAGGTTTTGGTAGCGGGGGCCTACAAGGATGGCTTATGTATGAAGCTGCTAGAAGCTTCCCTTATGTCCAACAGAGTGGGGAAGAGTATGAGGAGTTCTCCCCCTGAGGAGGAAGGAGCAGTAGAGACAACGTGTGATGAACTGACAGAAACACCCATTCTCTGTCCCCCTGAGCCACTGATGACGAGGAGACAGAGAATTTGGGAGTAAAGTTAAACCCTGGAAGAAGGAGGGGGTGAGGGGAAGGTGTTTTTTAAATTAGTTTTCTCATTATTCTGCTCTGATCTGATCCGTAAAAAATGAAACTAACTTTTCCCCGAGTCAAGTATGTTTTGCCTGTGACAGTCCTTGGAACAAATATTCAAAGATATTACTCTGATTTTTTAAGCAAATAATTCTCAATAAAATAGTAAATTTAAAGTTTTTCTTAAAGCTAAATCAGGAATCAATCATAAGTTTTAAAATTGAGATATATATTTTTGTTTTAATATATATACCTTTATTAAATCTCAAAGTAGATTTGAGCCAGACTTCTGATTACCAAAACATCCAAACAGCTATTCTGTATTAGTCTACTGGTGGCTCTACCAAAGCTGATTCTGAGTATATTGAATGCAACTGAGCTGGCAACTGAATTAAACCAGTCTATATGCCTTCATATAGAAAATAGTCCGGGTAATAGTTGTGTGAGGTTTCCTATATTCCTCAATATATGGTTTAGGCTTTTCCGGAAGCAGCTAAATTGCCTGCAAATAAGAGCTGCAAGGGACGCCAAGGCTTTCTTCAGAAAAAGGTCTGCCATGAACATTTTGAAACTGTTGTACTGCATTGAAGATCCTGCTATACAAGGCAAAGTCACTGTTTTAACTATTTGGCTTCAAAATGAAATATATTCCATTTAAATTTCATTGTACTTTTAAAAAAATAGCCACTGGAATGAATGGTCTGGAGTTGTAATTAGCTAGTCTGGCTTCTTGTGTAAGAAAAGCTTTGAAATCTTATTAATCATTTCCTATGGTGGAAGTTATTTTTCCTTTATTGATATGTTATCTGTATGGTGTCAAGTCAAGTTTTTTAATGTCTATTTTGAATTTTATGGTACTTATGATTTGGTCTACTTTCTGATTTCTGTTTTGTGCCATTGGATTCTTTTACAGGTTCTCAGTCAAACATGGATTTCTTCCTGCCCATGGTAGCTGAAGTAAGTTATCCAAGTATTTTTGATATATTTATATGTATATACGTGTGTGTGTGTCTATATGTTTTAAATACTGTTTTAAAAATCAAAATTAGCAGAATATAACATTCTTAGATTAAATATAATGTGCTCAAACTAACAACCACTTTGTGAAATTAATCTACTACCAGTGACTCCATTTACAAGGAGAGGTATTACACACTCGGTAGGAGGAGAATTTCCTTCATCATTGAGAGCAGCAATAGAGCATAAGGACCACTGTCAAGGAGGGAAATGCAAGATATATGCATCGCACAAGGTTCATATTTTATCGGTCCACATCATTTGAACATATGAATGTTGAAGATGCAATGTTCTTCTCTCCACAGGATGCTCTGTCTCATTTTATTCCTGTGATGTCTTAGTTCCATACCGGGTATACAGTGGCAAAGAAATCCAGAACTAGTACCAACTAAAGTTAGTAGGGATCTTCTTGTTGACAATGATGAATTTTATTTGAGTTCAAAAGAGCACCCTACTTGGTGTATTCTATGCATGGAGCAAAATTGTAAGCAGAGGACTTCAGGACTGAGAGTGGTTGAGATGGAATGGAACATAAATGGCATCTCAGTTCAGATATTTGTATTGTCTTCAGTAAAAAAAAAGTGAAGAGAAAAAACAATCTTAGAAGAAATTGGGTGATTTTTTTTTTTCTGATGAGAAAACCAAAATTATTGTAGTAAATATACAGAAAAGCAAGACACAGAATAGCAAAAGCAATAAAAACATGAGTGAACTGCACACACGACATTCTGCAGGACAAATTATGTCTCAAATATAGATTAAATCAATTTCATGCACAATTTATTAATGTTGTCACGGATGGCCTGCTCTAAGTCAAAGCCTAGGTGAATTGAGTTGTTCACCTAAAGCAGTATCTAGTGGTCCTTTATAGGAGAAATGAATTACTGTAGCAAAAATTATGTTGGGCAGAAAATGAAAAAAAAAAAAGCCACCCAATTTGGGAAAGGCAGTTGTACTTTGCAAACTGCTGATTAGCCTTCTATGGATACACAGATCACTAGTCATTTCAAGCTGTCTTCTGAAAGGACTAACTGAGAAAACCTCTAAGATATGTTGGTTTAAATTATTTTTAATTCATTTCTACTACAGAATATAAATTTAATCTCAGATTTAGTAGAGTTCAAAAACAGAGCTTCAAGCTACCTTGAAGCACAAATGAATACAATTTGTTATATAGCATCATAATTTTGCCGGGAAGGAACCAGTTCTCCAAAGATTGCATACAAAACTGGTTTTGAATCTGGTTTATGTCACAAGTAAAGTGGATTTTGCTGGCATCACTTCACTCCCTAATGCATCCCTAGCACAGCACCTCTCCAGATCCAGAGGTAGACATGACTGGCAGCCTCACCAATCTACAGAGTCCTATTAATGGCATATCATAGCATGTCAGCACTGAAACAAAGTTGGCACAAATATTAAATTCAAAAATAACTGCTGTGCTGGTACCCTTATGCTGGAAAAACTGTATTAAATACTCTCATCTTTTTAAATTACTAATGACTATGGAAAAATAATAAAAGGTACATGCAGAAGTATGAAAGATTCTCTTTGATTTCAGATTCTTAATCTTCTCCTTAACGGACTAGTACTGCAGCAGTTCACCTACCCAGCAATAACTTTGTACCCCAGGGTGTGTACATAAAAGACTTCAGTTTCCTGCATTGTCTGTCTGCACTTTCCTGAGCACTCAAATCTAGCAGCGAAAGGTTTGTTCAAGGTAAACAAAGAAAACACTTCTCCAAAAATATAACCTGAAAACTAACTCTTTCTTTTTTTCTCAATTCATTCTTTGGGAAGGCAAGTACCTCAGTACCCCTGCTGCCCTACTTACTGTGTTTTATGGTTAGAAGCTATTGAGGCAGCCGGCATCATAGGGCCCTCTCAAGCTACAGTACAAAACTGAAACAAAACTTGTTTTACTGAATTACTTTCTCCTGTCCTTAGACAAGAGAGTCAATCACATCTATACTTCTTGAGATAAAGCTCTCTGCCATGTCTAATGCTACTGACTGCTATTTCATCAGTCTTTACTCTATTCGCCTTCCAGTTCAGCCTGTGGTTAGCCATATTGTATTGTGAACTGTGGTCCTAACCACGACTGACTGTCAGCACAGATAATGGCAAATCCTGTTCAGCATTGTTTAAGTCTTGGTTTTTGTTTTGGTCCAGACCCAAGTGAGAAGTGCCTGCCTCCTGAGAGCAGAGCTGTCCTCAGGCTCCCCTTCCAGGATGTAACTTGTTGACACACGGAAACTGACTCTACAACTCACCGGGAATTATAAAGCAGGTATGTTTATTACGGTGCCGGGTGCAAGGGGATCTCTCCTCAAAGCTTGCACACCATTTGGTCAAATAGACAGATATTTATTACACAAAAGCATGCATATTTCTGAGTGTAGGCTGGGTTAGTTCTAAGATGAGTGTGCTGGACCTCCACCTCTTGCCTCATGCACAGTGCCATCTGGTGGTCATGGGCCGGGGTCTTCTGGAGGAAGACTTGTAGTCCTCCTCCTCATCATCATGTTTTTTTTCAGTGAACTATAGCCTGTATTCCCTTGTTCTTGCTGACAAGCAAGGTCTGCCATCTTGAGGCACCCTGTGCCTGTTTATCTCACAGTAGACTTGTGTTCCATCCTCAAAGATAAGTCTCACTCAAAGCATTACAATATGCATACGTACCCATCTCACAATGTAACTATTACATAGTTCATTGCTGCTGCTTGTTAAAAGGCTTTTAGCTAACAGATTTCCATCAGGCCCTTATAGACAATAAATTTCCCATTATTATGCCTATATGTGCGCTGGCATTTCCTGTTATCTGAGTTCTCCTGTGACTGAAGGTTCTAAACTATTTGCAGTGTTAGTGGGCTTAACTATATGTTTAATTTTGCTAAACTATTTACTGCACTGGTGATGTCTGACTAAATGTTTTTACTTCTCTGTATCACTGTCTGCAGCTGACCTGGTGAGGTCTGGAGGACTATGGGGTATCCTTCCTCCCTGACCAGATCTGTGCAACATCCACAAGCAGGGAGACTCATGCTGGGCTGGGGACAGGGACTAGGGATCAGCCACAGCTTGACCATCCCCATGTGCTGCCACAGGTCCTGGGTCCCCCTGGGAAGGCGGCCCCTGGGGTGGGGTGGGGTCAAGGTGCCATATGATTCAGTGTGACCCAGAACCAGCTTGGGGATAGTTGTTGGGGCTGAAAAGCATTGCCCAGAACAAGGGGACAAGTCCCGGCATCTCACAGCCCTTTTCATAAATGTCTTCCTCTACCCATCACCAAACGGTTTCCCCACTCTGGCCATGAATTACTGAGATGAGGTCAGGCCAGCCCTGATCCTGTGGCCAAACTCTGTCCGGGGGCAGCGATGAGGGTATACTAGGCCTGGGCCCAACCACCTGTGGATAACACTTGGAAATCATATTAAGGCCTGCTGCTGCCAAGTACTTTACTTACCTTTTGTTTAGAAGCATGTTTATTGATTTGGGACTTGGTACGTATATAGCTTTGAGAATCTGTGCCTTCATTCTGGCAATAAGGAAGAAATCAGTCTTTCAGTCCATCTGAAGTCATGTAACTTTCTGAACATTCTTTAGCCCCTGTCACTCCTTTATTGAATATTCTTCTCTTCTGCAAACCCCCATTGCCATGAAAAGGATTTTTGTGTAGAGATACAAGGATTCATTTTCTTTTATTGTATGCACACATGGGTCTCTCTCTTATGGTTTAATCTATTGATGTTGATGATTTTTTATGAAGATGACTATGCTTCTTTAGTTTGTGGGGTTGGCTATTGGAAAGATTAAATACTTTGAGTATAGTCAGTAACTTTTTTCATAGTGGGAATGATTATTTTTACTTCACAGAAAATATTAGGATTTTTTTTACAGTGGATGAAAAAGGCAGCCAGGTATTACTGGACTTTAAAGACAGTCTGAGTGAATTCTGGAAGAAATTAACTTGTTTAATTATGATCATCAGGAGCCTTCTTTTTTACCTTTATGAGTCTGTGTTTGCTTTTTAATATAGTAAGGCATTACTACAGCCAAAGTGAATATCAATATAAAAGCCCACACCAATGTAATTTGTATGAAATGTCATGAACAGAACGCTATGCTAAACAGTAGGTACACAGTATGATTTTCTATCCTAACTTCTAGGTGAATAAATTGTTAATAGGGATAACAACTACAACCCAACCTATGCTAAACATGGAATAATGGCATAAAAATTACACATAACATTCTATTTTCCTGCCATAAAAATTCTGCATTCTCACTTTTCAGTCCTTTTTTTCCTGTCAAAAACTGATTCTCAGTCAAGGAAAAGAATGAAGGCAGACAAGACTACAGTATACCTTCTGCTTCTTCCTTCCTACATTTGTATAACCTTCCAAGACCCTAACTGCTGTCTTATTAATATTTTCAATTTCTCTAACTCATCAAATTTTTATTTGATAGTAGTAGTAGAGACAGGCTGCTAGTGGAAAATAGTCAGTTTCCTCTGAAAACTAAGCAAATCCAGAAAGAAACTGTAAAAACTCTCTGGCTCCCCATTTCAAAGTGTACCTAAAAAAAGAAAGTCCAAGAAGACCCAGAGTTATCCAGCTTCAGTAGAAATGTGAAAAAGAAAACAGAACAAAAGTAAAAAACTTCTTTCTCTGTTATCAAATAAAGTTCCAGCAGGTAGAAGGGTTTAGAGATTAGAAACAACCAAGAACTTAAACTTCTCATGAATCAGTATAGCAACTAATTTTCATGTCACAAATTAATTTTTTTATTCCAGCTTTTGCAACCCAGGATTATCTAGGTAAAAAATGAGATACTAGAGGTTTTACACTATTTTATAGGCAAGTAATTTTTCGTATGTTGTTCATCATTTCTTAATTTAACTTAATATTAATTCTTAATAATAGGCAGTGTTGAATTTTTTTCAGCAAAAGATTATTCAGAAAAAAAAAATCAAGATAAAAAACCCCTAAAAGTAGCATTCTGGTTATAAAATAGTTCTCTTATGTCATTAAGGTAAGCTTGGAAAAGGAAGGTTATCAGGAATAGCCAGCATGGATTTACCAAGCAGAAATCTTGCCCGACTAATGTGACACCCTTCTACAAGAGCATGACCAAACGAGCTGATGAAGGGACAGCAGTGGATGTCATATACCTTGACTTCAGTAAGGCTTTCGATACTGTCCCCTGTAACATCCTTGTAGGTAAACTCAAGAAATGTTGGACAGATGATGGGACTGTGAGGTGGATTGAAAACTGGCTCAGCAACAGAGTTCAGAGGATTGTGATGAGTGGCACAGAGTCAAGTTGGAGGCCTGTGGCCAGTGGTATTCCCCAGGGATCAGTGCTGGCTCCAGTTTTGTTCAATATCTTCAGAAATGACCTGGATGAGGGGATAGAGTGCACCCTCAGCAAGTGCACTGATGGTGTGAAACTGGGAGGGGTGGCTGACACACAGGCAGGCTGTGCTGCCATCCAACGAGATCTACACAGGCTGGAGAGCTGGGCGAGGTGACCCTCATGAAGTTCAAGAAGGACAAGTGTAGAGTCCTGCATCTGGGAAGGAGTAACACCAGGCACCAGGACAGATTAGGGAATGTCCTGCTGCAAAGCAACCCTGTGGTGAAAGAGCTTGGAGTCCTAGTGGACAGTAAGTTGTCCATGGGACAGCAATGTGCCCTTGTGGCCAAGAGGGCCAATGGGATCCTGGAGGGCATTAAGAAAATTGTGTCCAGCAAGTCTAGGGAGGTTCTTCTCCCCTTCTGCTCTGCCCTGGTGAGACCACACCTGGAATACTGTGTCCACTTTTGGGCTCCCCAATTCAAGGGAGACAGGCACCTACTGGAGAGAGTCCAGCGGAGAGCTGCGAGGGTGATTAAGGGACTTGAACATCTCTCCTGTGAAGAGAGACTGAGAGAACTGGGGCTGTTTAGTCTTGGAAGGAGACGGCTGAGAAGGGACCTTATTAACATATACACATATCTGAGGGGTGGGTGTCAGGGGAAGGAGCCAGTCTCTTTTAGGCAGTGCCCAGTAATAGGACAAGAAATAATGGGTTTAAGTTAGAACATAGGAAGTTCCACCTCAACATGAGCAGAAACTTCTTTACTGTGAGGGTGACGGAGCACTGGCACAGGCTGCCCAGAGAGGTTGTGGAGGCTTCTTCTCCGGAGAATTTCAAAACCCTCCTGGATGCGTTCCTGTGTGGCTGCCCTAGGGGATACTGCTCTGACAGAGGGGTTGGACTAGATAATCTCTAGAGCTTCCTTCCAACCCCAAACATGCTATGATTCTATGAGTATAGAAATGTACTTCGCTCAAACTATATGTAAAGATAAAGGCAAATGAGCCACTCTTAACACTTTGCTACCTATGTGTAACAGCATGAGAATAATTGGAGAGAAACCGTAAAACTATTCTGTGCTTTCTAAGTTCATTTTAATCCTGAAGATGAAATACAAATCCACAGAAACAGGCTTGGTGAGGTTTGGAGTGAGGAAAGAATCCAACACACTGGAAAATACCTTAAGATCATGCTTAATGCTGGAAAGACATAACCTGATGAAAAATGCATTCCCAGGCTACAGCCTCCTATGGATCCCTTCTCCATGATACAGGTAACGTGTGATTTGACATTTGATGTCCCCTCTGTTACATATCTCTCAAAAGGCTTAGGAGATGTATTTCCCTTATGCCAAAACATGAGACAAACCCCTCAGTGTTGATAGAGAGAAGGCAATAGGCCTGAAATAGATACTTAACTCTGCATCTAAGCTCAATTTATTCTCTCAAACGGCAGGTAACTTCTACTTTAATGTGTTTTGCTGTAATAGTTTTATTCTATGGCATCTTTAACATTTCTAGGTGCTGTATTTGTAAAGTTTTAATATTATATTTTGAAAAAACTTTAATTTCTCTTTTCATTTTGTGAATTGTAAAAAGCAGTTCAGTTTGAGCTTCTGTGAACTGAGTGATACCTCTTCTACTGTCAAAAATTGACAGACCTACGAGGAGTTGAAGCTTTATGAAAATTTTCAGCTTTGCACTCTGCTTTACTGTTACTGGGTTAATTTTGTGAATTCAGCAAAAAAACCCTGAGCTTTGCACATTCACGGATAGAATATTAATGCTTCAGGTCTGTTCCTCAAGCCCTTGAGAGCAAGAAGAAGTCTAAACATGCCAATCTTAGCTTGCATGGCTGTGCTTTTCATGCTTCTCTTTCACAGTGATATATTGCAAGATACACTTAGAAGACCACCTTAGATTTTTAATCTAAAAACAACCCAGGTAGAGCATAAAAAAAATAGGATACTTGTATAAATATATTCTTAAATTTTGGAGAAGTGTTTGCTCTTCCTCAAATCAAACCACTGTGTGAGAGTGAAAGATATGCCTTAGAGGAATGGATTACAGTATACCTTTTCTTCTTTTTTTTTTTTCCTGAAATGTTCAGATCTTTTAAAACAGTCTTTCCTTTATGAAATGGGAACTGCCATAATTAATAGATTACTTTGCTATTAAAAAGAAGAAGAAGGCTGGGGAGTGACTTTTTACAAGAGCCTGTAGTGATAGGACAAGAGGTAAGGGGTAGAAGATGGAGGAACATAGGTTTAGATATAAGGAAGGAGTTCTTTACCCTGAGGGTGGTGAGGCACTGGAACAGGTTGCCTGGGGAGCTTGTGGATGCTCCATCTCTGGAAGTGTTCAAGGTCAGGTTGGATGCAGCCTTGAGCAACCTTATCTAGTGGGAGATGTGGGAACTAGATGATCCTTGAGGTGCCTTCCCACCCAAATTGTTCTATGATTCTAAATGTATATGTGCACCCATGCACATGTACTCATATACATATGGATGGATGTGTATGTATATATGCGCACACGTGCATATATATAACCACAGCCAGTTACTTCAGTCAGTTGAGTGTGGCACTAACAACACCAAGGTCGTGGGTTTGACTCCCATTCAGTCCCCATGTGTTGCCTGATCTAGTCGACAGGTGGTGTCCCTGGCAACAGGGAGGCTGGTTTAAAATGATCTCTAACGTCCCTTCCAGCCTAGGCCATTATACGATTCTATGACTGAGTCCACAAAGTGCCCTTGAGAATTAATGACATTGTTGCAGTGCTTCAAAGAGAATTCGAAAAAGATTTAAGCTTGTAGTTTTTGATAAATTTCTGTGCAAAGAGTAAGACTTCTTTCAATAAAAATAATATTTTTTAATGATAAATTTAAATGGGAAAAATGTCAGGGGCTACTGTCATATTTAACTTTTGGGTTTTTTTTTTTAGCCCTGATCTTGACTTTCTGGCACATCTTTTAACATGATCCCCTTCCTCTACTTCTTTATCACTGCACAAAACCTACAATGGTGGCTAGTCTTCTGTATCAGCCTCCTTTTTTCTGTTCTTTTTTTTTTTAAATAACAAAATTATCATTCTCTTTCCTGGCTTGTCTTAGAAACTAGAGTAATGTCACTTAGGCCTCAGGGGCTGTTGAGCAGCAGCAGCAGGTACGAGCTGAGGAAGTCAAGGTAGCGTTAGCAGTCGTGCCTGGCTTTATAATAGTAGCTTCCTCCTCCAGGATTTGTCAATTTTGATTTTGCAGTTCAGTCAGTAATGGCATGTGCTGTTTGCCTCCTGTCTGTTTGGCTAAATAAAGGGAATCATTTTCTCTTCGAGGTGACAAGACTGAAAAGGAAACCTCAACAGTTGCTTTCATGGCTTGATGTGCAAGCTGCATTTTTCCTCCCCCCCCCACAACTATAATGACCTTCTGAGTCTAGGAATGTATGGATTCTCTGGATAATTTAATAATGGTCAAGTCCTACTTCAACATACTTTCCTTTTCAAAAGTTGCATCCTCGTTGATTTTTTTCTGCTTTCTTTTCACAAACTCTGAAGGAACGTGAGAAGGAAAGAAAAATGGGGAAAACAGAAGCGAGAAACCTAATTTTTGACTGGAGGGGTAAGTCAGTGAAGAAGAATGGGTTGAAGAATACAGATGATCTTGAGAGTTATGTTGTCACTAGGGAATACTCTTTCCATAAAAGGAAGAAAAAGATAAATAAATACTTCAGGAGGTTCTGAAGATAGTGCAGTGCTAGAATGCGAAGAAAATGGTTGATTGGTGAACCAGAGCTTCAAAAGAAAATAAAAGCTGGTATAAAAATCTCTGTTGCCCAGCTATGAATCTTAGAAGTATGCAAGTTTTTTTGCTTCCTGCACTGACACAACAGCATGTCTTTGCTATTAGTCACTGCCCCTTTTTCAGAGAGCTTGCAACAAATGAACTCAGTTGCTTAGCCCTGGGATTTCAGTTAGAGCTTGTTTTGAATCTTTCTTGTGCATACAGGCTGCAAATGGTTGCCAAATGCTTTTGGCTGATTGGAAAATATTTCAAAGATTTGAATAGAGTTTGCATGAGCTATAAGAAGTTTCATATGGGGTTTTTTTCAGCATCCAGAATACTAATTAGCTGCAAAACTCTTGCCCCTGAGAATGCAAATTTTAATTTTTGTTCTGGGAATGTTTTCACATTTGCCAGCTCACACATTGTGCAGTGACTCATCAAAATGGATTGTGTTTCTCATTTGATGCTTCAGCTAACAAATATGAGAAGACATGCATTATTTTAACAATGGTTAAATGAACACGTGTAATCTTTTCTACAGAAATAAAAAGGTTTTAAAAACGTGTTTTTATTTTCCTAGTGCAAAGACAGAATAAGACATTTTATCTTTGGCAGTAGAGAAATCCCTAGTTATGTGGGAGAAGTGCAAAAAAAAATTGACAATCTCGCCAAAATTTATTTTATACTTGCAATATCTTAAATTCATTCTTTAAGCACCCTTTTTTTTTCTCAAATCTTATTGCCATTTATTGTTTAGATGTACATTGTTACAGGGGGATAGAGTACTTGTATATCAGTTGGATATTTCTTGTTTTTAATAGTAACTTATTAACTCATCTTTTCCTGTCTCTCCACATTACTAGGAGAGTTTTCCATAAACTTGTAATTATCTATGGAATACATTTTCTATTCTGTGTATGCTTTCAAATTTTACGGGATGAGTGGGGAAAGAAAAAAAAAGAAAGATAAAAACGTAAGAAGATTGTGTATAAGATTAAATTTCATGGAGGAAAAACTTCAGCCCTGAGAAAAATCCATAGCTGAGTTCCAGGGTAACCTGAAGAGCACTATGCTTTTAGGAAAGTTGAAAGGAATTTGAATCAAACTAGTGTCTGTAGGGCTTTGTTTTTACTGAAAGAGGTTATATGTTGCTTTTCCCAGGACATACTAATTTCAATAGACTACCTACTTTTTGCTCTGAGAGGTGTCTGGAAGATGTAGGAAAATATAAACAAATTTTAATCTAAAATGCATCTGCGTAAGTCCAGTTAATTCTGAAAATCAAATGCCTTTCATTTAGTAATGACCAAAATCGTAATGTGGCCTTTTATCTGTATGGATGGAATAAACTTAGTCGATAAACTTATCCATCTCCAGAACAACTCTGAGTTATACTCTAGTGGAATCAAGACTCCTATGTTTCAGAATAGCTATGTCTCTAGGATAAAAATCAGTACAGGACATATCTGACGGATTACAGCACAGATGTGTATATGCATGTAGAAAACACTACAATGTTCTGACCAAAGAAGAGCAGGTATATTAGGGAGGTGTCCAGGGTGCTGGGAAATAATGAAAAAGTATGTTTATGAAGTCCCAGAGATTTCTGTAAGGTTTGTTCTTAAGACAATTGTGTTGACCTAAAAGTGTATGTCTAGAAAGCAAAATCTATACCGTTACAGCACACACTATAAAAATGTAAATGCAGCCTGAAGTATGCTTTATTCATGAGTTTTTGAAACTACTGAGACCTTAAAGGAACAAAGCTGAAATAGCTCCCTGTTTAAAAAGCTGAAAGATAAAATATGTATTTAAAAAAATAAATTATGCATAAATGTGATTTATAATGTATTGGTTATAAAAGTTTTAGCACAGAAACAAGAAGAATTGGATATATGTAAATACAACAAAGCAAAACAAACACTTTCATAAGGGTGTGGAGAGAAGAGTCAACCTGTGTTTTTTAGATAATATCTTTTTAATACAGATGTAATCTAAGAGGCATGTTTATAAGAGTGTTTAATAAGAGTAGTAGACCTCAAGGTATTTTTTTCCATTAGAAACGTATTTTTTTCTGCTTTGGTAATAAGCTGTGATGTTCTTTGGCATGCCGGGGTGGTGTTTATCTAATTCAGTATTATTCTTTAAAGTAGACAAATGTGTACATCAGCTCTAACAGTCAGTTCCTATATTCGTTGTATTCAGGTAGCCAAGAAGTCCTGATTTCACCCTGGGATTTTTATAAGGTGTCTACCTGAGTTACATGTCACCGGCTTGACAGAGCTGCATATTTAATAATAGCAGATGTGAGAATCACAGGCCACAAAGAACACTTCAGGCTTTCTAAACTAACCATACTAACCTGTGGCCAGGGCTCATGTACAATCTTAGCTTAGTGTCTTCCCCTACTTTAGTACAGTGAAAACAGACACTACGTCTAGGTATATTTAAATCTAGGTACATATGTATAATTAGGAATATAATGGGTTGTGTTTTTCTGATTCATTCAGGGTCAGTTGTTAACCACAGGAAATTTGTTACACTCATGACTCTACTACAGATCAGTTTGACAATGGGTACCAAAAAGGGACCTAGCAAGCTTGTTAATAATGCTATCAGCCATATTCAAGATTATTCTGATTAATCTGCTTTATGAAAGCTTCCTAAGCTATGCAGCTGCCAAGGCCACCCAAACTGAAGGCAATAAATTTTACTGTTGAGCTCATGTCTGTGCAAGCCTCAAACAGGAACTGACAGGTTCTTTTTAATCTTCCCCGCTATTCCAATAACTTATTTTGAAGAATGTAGTGGGCTTTTTTGGATGAAAGAATCACTAAAGCAATACTTGATGTCTAGACTTAGAGGAAAACAAGACAAGAACCCTTGATACTTGATGGTTGTATTTCTAACAATTTTATGGATGTACATTAGATTAGAGTTTAAAGGGGTAAATGCTTATCCTGCTTCATTGCGAACACCAAGGTGACCAATTTTAACAGAACAGAATTGGTCAAAAACCAGTTTGAAAATACTTAGTTAATATAATTTCAATAATATTAAAATGCAGTAGATTTTTTTGCTTTTTGTAATGAGTTTAGCTAAGATAGATGGAGAAAAGTAGAAAAGAAGCAGAATTTTCAGAACGGTCTTGAGAAATCTTCACAGATACATCCCTGACAGCATCAGCTTTCATCTTTTCCTGAATAAAGTAAATACCAGGTAGGTTTCGTATAGTGAGGTGATCTCAGTGACTCTGAGATGCTTCCTTCTTGGAAGGTCTTTCTGGAATGGTGTTTGTTTGTTTTTCATTATTTCATTTTTTTTAATTGTATTTTTGTTTCTATTGCTGACCCAGAGGGAGACCGTTTAGTTTATTACATGTAGGATGGCTTGATTAATGCTAAACTATTAGTAAATCAATGAGCATTTTAAATGTTTTGTCCTTTTCACTTCACAATGGAACAAAAAGAAAATCACTTAGCAACACCAATCATTGTGAAGATAGACTCTGAACATTCAGAATGTCTACTGTGCTTTTGTAACTTAGCCAGTTCTTTAGACAGTCTAGCCTTTTTTTAACCATCTAATACTTTCCCCATTAGTGTTGCTAAACAACCCCTTTCTTTTGTATGCTCTTCAGATGCCTGTCTCAGATTGTATTTAATTTCATTCTTTCTTTGAAAGGCTGTAATCTTGTTTCTCTTTGCTATGTTACAGCTGTGTAAATTTAAATGAATTTACTTTCTTCATAGATTTATACAGCTGAGAATAGACTTTGGTCACCCTGAGACGCAAATATTTAAGTATTGCAACCAAGAAATTTGATGAATACTAGCTAGTTCTGGGCATTTCATTTATGCTGGTAAAAACCGTGAGTTTACCTCCTAGCAAGATTTGATGATTGTGGCTAGGACTAGTAGTACTGCCAGTGAATAAGGTATGCTTACCTTTGAAACTTTTCTACTTTAACAATTACAGATAAATCTCTTTGGACAGACTGGTCCCTGAAGGAGAATAGGAGTATTAAGTACCTGAACTATATCTTTAGTGAAACTCTGTTTGAAGTATTTCTGTTTCTCACTAAAATATAGTGCAATCAAGACAGAAGTTTCTCCAGAATATTTCCAACACATTTTCTTCAGTTTATTGAGAAATACTGATGGAAAGAGCACAGGTTTTTTGAATTTATTCTAAAATGTCACACTTTCCCCAGCTTCTCTGTTTTCTTTCCAATGAAAAAAAAAAATTGTGGCTTTACAATTCAATTAGTCCTCTCCATACTCTAGGATTAACACAAGAATTACTGAATCTTGACAGTTTTTTGTTGTGCAACAAATAACTTCTAATTTCAGTAGGAAAATGTGCATTTCTTTTCTCCAGTGACAGCTGATGCGTTCCTGGTTGTTTTTGCCATTTATCAGTGTAATAATTGTCTGGTGTCTTATCTGAAAGGCTCTGAACTTTCAAACTGCTAACAGCAGAATAGAGAGGAAGATGAAAGTTTTTTGCTGTTAGAATATTTGCTTTAATCAGATTTAGTTTATTGGAAAGTTAATTCTTTCATAATTACACAAAGAAGTGGCAAAGCTGGAAAGTCAAGTGATCCTAATCAGTAAGTTAGAAGCATGACACTTGTTCTTGTATCTTTGTTTTGGTTGTATGTACACAGTGGCTATCATTTTAAGGACACGGTCACATTCACTTTTTCTCATACACCATTTCCATTTAATATTCAGTCTCATTCTACTTACTACTGTATACAAAATCAACATGAAATATAGAGTGTTATTTTTCTTGTATCACTTCTCTAACAACCGTTACAAAAATATGTAGATGCTTCACAGAATCACAGAATTGCTGAGGCCGGAAAAGACCTCCGAGATCATCAAGTCCAGCCTATGACCCAACACCATCACATTGGCTAGACCACGACACTAAGTCTCGCATCCAGCCTCTCCTTTAATGCCTCCAGGGACGATGATTCCAGCCCTTCCCTGGGCAGTGCATCCCAATTCCTGATCACCCTCTCCGTGAGGAAGCGTGTAAAGAAGGAGGTAAGTAGCGCCCCCATATCCGAAAAATAAATTCATGTGTGTAGTTAAATTAAATATATTTATAGAATATAAGCTCCTCCAAATTTAAAGGTTTGGTATTGGTTGAGGAAAAAATCAAGCTCAAATACTAGCCCTTGACAAAATAATGATAATCCAGATCATCATACACTCACCTCAATCAAGACGAGGGTTCCCATTCTTATCTGATTGTCCTCACTAGGGGTACCTTAACCAAGCGGGGAGTCTCGTTGTTGCCTAGTTGACCTTGCTTAGGGGTACCTTAACCAAGTGGGGAGTCTCGTTCTCGCCTGGTCGACCTTGCTGGGGGTACCTTAACCAAACAGGGAGTCTTATTCTCACCTGATCGACCTTGCTAGGGGTCCCCTAGACCAATGGGGAGACTCTACAATCTCAGTTATTTGGCCAACCACCACGAGGTAACTCCAAAATGGCCGTGGCAA